>NC_140171.1:64010718-64121545 GCF_963971535.1 Notolepis coatsorum
AAGCAGTCATGGAGTATGGTTGCAGATGTCAAGTCCCCCCCCCCCCCCCCTCTCTATGTGTCGGTCGCTCTGTGTCTCTCTGTCTCTATCTCCCTCTGTATTTTTCTCTCTCTCTCTCTCTCTCTCTCTCTCTCTCTCTCTCTCTCTCTCTCTCTCTCTCTCTCTCTCTCTCTCTCTCTCTCTCTCTCTCTCTCTCTCTCTCTCTCTCTCTCTCTCTTCTAAGTATGGAGTATCTCTCATAGATTCGACCCACAATTGAATGAGTCTGGCCAGAGTATTTTCATGGCTCATGTGTGTGTGTTTGTGTGTGTGTATTTGTGTGTGTCGTAAATTAAATTGATCAAAATGACCCGTATAAGCATTACAGGAGGGATCAAAATCATCTAGCGGTTTCTGGAAAAGGCCATAGGAGAATTCAGTCAAAGGCTAACAGTGCAACCTTTCACCCTTCACCTAGCAGCTATAGGAAAAAGCCCAGAGTACCATAAAAATAAGAACAGATCAAATGGCAAACAAATGAAACCTCTTTCCCCACAACAAAGTGGGATGGAGGGCCCAATACTTAACTTTAAGTCAGGCCTGAAGGCCGGCACCAAAGTTCTGTTTACTTTAGCTAAACAGTCCAAACAGACCTTTCTGTATGAGGGTCGAATTCAGGGACACTTGGGTAAATCATTCGAAAAGGAAACTAGTTCACATCCCCTCTGTAAGGTCACCTTGTAACGAGCCGAAAATAGTCATGTCACTTCCTTATTGGTCAGGGAACCCAGTTCTTTCGTGTTAAGCCAATTAGGAGTCTCCGTTCTGTGACATCACGGGGCAGAGACTCGACCACTGGGCGGGGTTTGGGTGATTCCTATATTTACCACAGATCTGAGACATGGAGGGAGGAACGCACGGAGACCAGCAGACCACGTCGACGCACGGAGAGCATCATCTTGAGACGCTGAAAACCTATCCAATCGAGACGGGCTGCAGATGCTGATTAGACATAGAAAAGTTGACAAGAACTTTAAGCTGTTTGGATCTTCCAATAAACGACGGCCAGACTGTCTTTGTACCTTTAGCGCCTGGCTCCGACTCCAAATCATTTATAAGACAATTGAACAGAACGTGTGAGTACAACAGCAGAGATACTATAGAGATCCACTATACGATCCTAAAACTTTAGTAGATAGATTCATTGAAAATACACGTCAATCTGGAGCCGTTTTCCTGAGCTGAAAAATCCACTATACCATCCTTCGAAGACAAGATCTCTCACTGGCAGAGCAACAACGTTTTCAACGACTGTCTACACTCTACACAACGGACATCCAAGCGCCGGCGGAGAGTAAACGGTAAGTTGCAACAGGGGAGATGGGTTTAGAAGGATGGAGTTTGGGCAGCTGTGAATCGTGGGTTGTAACGGAGCGAATGATGACATCAGAGCGGCCGAGATTTGGTTCCAGTTCTCACAAGACTGGTCTGGTTTCGGCCGTTATGATGAAGAGTTAAACGCTGGGGACAGAGGAGGAGACGCGGGCAGTTGGAACAGGACGCAATCATAAATGTAATAGACTAGATTGTGTTCGTTCGGCCGCGTCGTCAAAGAGGTAGTTGCTTTTTCCGTGCCATCATTCGCGGACTTCACTCTTAGAATCGGCACGTATAACGGACGAGTTTAAAAAGACGTTTTCATACAGATCTGTTGTATGGTGGTCCGACGAAATCTGCTTATAGAATTCGCCAATTAGTATGAATTCTTAAGGAGGCATTCGGTCGATTGAGGAGAGACAAATGGGTCTCCTCAACGGCGCTGGATGTGAAGATTGAGGGGTTGAGAAGAGGGATGATGGGGGAGAAAAGTGACCCTTGATATAAAGCACTTGTGGAAACTGCGCTTATAATAGAATTAAAAGAAAGGCACTTAGAAGTGTTATGAGTTAGTATATAAAGCACTGTTTAGTAGCGGGGCTAATAAAGACCTGTGTAGAAATGTATAAAAATATGGGTAAGGGATGTAAATTGAGATATGCATTAATTCGGTGTGATAGGAGGCTGATGCGCCAGCTTGGCATTAGCGTCGCGGGTTGCGGCGGAGACCATGGTAAGGTTGCCGTTGGGGCCCGTGAGCTAATGTTATGCTGGGAAAGGCTGGATACATGCTAAGCTAGGCTACAAGCTAACGGGTGATGCTGGGAGCCGGTGGAGCTTATAGCATCGTGTCGGGTGGCTGGAAAGCTACCGGGCGGGGCTACATGCTGTATTGAGCTGCCCAGGGCTGAAGGTTATTATAATGTTGGATGAGAGTATGTGTGTGATTGTGGCGTTGTATGAAAGAGAATGGGGATGAGTTGTTTAGGAGGTTAGGAATGAATGAATGAAACAGATAATTTTGTAAACAAATGAAGTCCCGTGACAAAGCCTCGCGTGTTGCTATTCTGGTGTCCAACGAGATCTCAGAATGGCGGACGTGACGTAATTTCGGAGACGACGTCTGCAGGAAGCCGGCCTGCATGACGAACTACAATTCGGTGCAGGGGATTCTGGGTGTTGGGGTTAAAATTGAGAGGGCACGTGGGCTGGCGTGCTACGTAATGACGCACGTATTGTTAGAAGGTTGGGGGCGCCTCCTGCAGGATGTTTGGGGGTACTGTGGTGCAATAGGGGTGATGTGCGAAAAAATGCAGCAGGGGGCGATATTGTCTTAGAAATTATTATAGCCTCTGTTGTGCCACGGTCCCCTTGTGTGTGCTGTGCGGGGTGCTTTCAAATCTCTCTCGCCCTTGCGTGCTCCCTCATCTCCCTCCCTCCCTCCCTCCCTCCTTCTCTCTCCCCCCCCCCCTCCCTCCCTCCCTCCTCCCTCCCTCCCTCTCCTCTCCTCTCCTCTCCTCTCCTCTCCTCTCCTCTCCTCTCCTCTCCTCTCCTCTCCTCTCCTCTCCTCTCCTCTCCTCTCCTCTCCTCTCCTCTCCTTTCCCTCCCTCCCTTCCTTCCCTCCCTCCCTCCCTTCCTTTCCTCTCCTCCCTCCCTCCCTCCCTCCTTTCCTCTTCTCCCTCCCTCCCTCCCCCCCCCCTTCCCTCCCTCCTTCCCTCTCCCCCCCCTCCCTCCCTCCTCCCTCCCTCCCTCTCCTCTCCTCTCCTCTCCTCCCTCCCTCCCTCCCTCCCTCCCTCTCCTTCCCTCCCTCCCTTCCTTTCCTCTCCTCCCTCCCTCCCTCCCTCCTTCCCTCTCCTCCCTCCCCCCCCCTCCTCCCTCCCTCCCTCCTTCCCTCTCCTCCCTCCCTCCCCCTCCTCTCCTCTCCTCTCCTCTCCTCTCCTCTCCTCTCCTCTCCTCTCCTCTCCCCTCCCTCCCTCCCTCCTCCCTCCCTCCCTCTCCTCTCCTCTCCTCTCCTCTCCTCTCCTCTCCTCTCCTCTCCTCTCCTCTCCTCTCCTCTCCCTCCCTCCCTTCCTTCCCTCCCTCCCTTCCTTTCCTCTCATCCCTCCCTCCCTCCTTCCCTCTCCTCCCTCCCCCCCCCTCCTCCCTCCCTCCCTCCTTCCCTCTCCTCCCTCCCTCCCCCTCCTCTCCTCTCCTCTCCTCTCCTCTCCTCTCCTCTCCTCTCCTCTCCTCTCCTCTCCTCTCCTCTCCTCTCCTCTCCTCTCCTCTCCTCTCCCTCCCTCCCTCCCTCCCTCTCTCCCTCCCTCCCTCCCTCCCTCCTCCCTCCCTTCTTCTCCCTTCCTCCTTTCCTTTCCCTCCCTGTCTCCCTCACTTCTCTCCCCTCCCTCCGTCTCTCTCTCTCTCCCTTCCAATCTCCCTCACTTCTCTTTCCCTCCCTATGTGGTGCAGTGTGCACAGCAGAGGTGTGGTGATACTGGAAGTTTAGTGTGAACCCCCCCTCCCCTTCCTACATTGATGCACCCTCCCCTCTTTCCCTAGGTGCCTCTTTCCCCTCCCTTCCTAGTCTCTCGTTCCCTCATTCCCGTTTATACTATGGTGTATGCCCCCCCGCCCCGCTGTAGGATTGAGATATCAGTTCTCTCCATGACGTGGTGTGTGCCCCCGTACAGATGTAGTGCTCTTTTTGCCCCCCCCCCCCCACGCGCTGTTTTCTGCCCTGGCTTTCTTTTCTTATTTCTGGGTCCCTTTTAGGGGGATCCGGTCTGGGGTCTGAGACATTGTAGGCAGGGTCTAGGGTACTAACAAGTATGGATGTTGAATATGGGGATTAATTGATCTATTGAGGTTGACTAATGCTTGATTGATCTGACCAGTGAAAGATGGTGAATGGCCAGACGGTGGAGCGGCGGTCTGCACCACAGGGCTGGTTCGCAAGGACAATCGCGAGAATGAGGGGAACCAGTACGCCATCTACATCATCACCAATGACTCGGGGTGCCCTGGTCCGGTCAAAGAGGCTTATGAGGGAGCTTCAGGAGATCAGACGACTGGGCGGCGGTTTTATTACAGTGGAGTTGGTTGAGGATAATCTGTTCAGCTGGGAGGTTAGGTTGTTTCAGTTAGATGTGGACTCGTTGTTGTGGCAGGACATGAAGGAGACTAAGACGGAGTTTATATTGCTGGGTGTCTCTTTCCCTCAGGATTTCCCGTTCTCTCCGCCCTTCATGCGGGTGCTCGCCCCGCCGTTAGAGCATGGTTATGTGAGTAAGGGTGGGGTCATATGTATGGAATTGTTGACACCGAGTGGTTGGTCTAGCGCATACACCATGGAGGCTGTCGTGAGGCAGTTTGCTACTAGCCTAGTGATGGGTCAGAGTCGCATGGTTAGGGGGGGAGAGGGAGCAGAGGGGGTGTCTTTGAGTCAAAAAGAAGCGGAGGCAGCCTTTAAAACACTGGTGAAGACCCATGATAGATTTGGCTGGCGGTCTCCACCAAAATCGGAAGGTTAGGAGGCACCGCCGACCTCCAGTTAGGGATAGGTTGTGTTGTCGTGTTGTGGTATGTGGTGGTATTGTTGTTTCGGCCCCCCCTCGTAGAGTATTTTTCCTCCCTCCCCTCCTTTCCTAGCTCCTTTCCTAGGTACGTCACTCCCTCCCTAGTGGTATACTCCCTCACGGGATGTTCCCTCCTTTCCTGTCTAGCATGACGTACTCTGGTCTTGCCGGGTCTCCTCTCCTCTAGGGAAATTGGGTGTGCTCCCTCCCTCCCGGGCCTTTCCCAGTGTGTGTCCCTGTCCCCGGCCCGGGGGCGCTTTCCCACCCCCTCTCTTCCACTCTCCTGTTAGGGATATATTGGAGGGTTGGTTAGGGGGAGGATAGACCGGGATTATGTGTTGTATGGTGAACAGTTTGTAATGAGGGATGTTGTTGGCTGTTGTCTGTGGGGCGTTGCAGGAAGAGTGGGAAAACGCGCAGCAGGAGGAGAGAAGTGGGGATAACGCGGAGGAGAGCGGGCCGGTAAAAGGATGGTTGGTTTGTCTAGGCGTGCGGAGTGCGTGTTGGTGTTGGGCACTCTGGTGACGGTGTTCTTGTTATTTACGGCAGGAGTTTTGTATTATTTTTCGCCCCAGCGGCCGGAGCTTATAAATATAGATGTGGACAAGCGGGAATTGCGTGAGCCTCACACGAATGTGTTTATAAAAATAGCAAGGGAAGTGGCGAAAAGTGCGAATAAGTCTGATTGTTATGTGTGCGGCCTAGCACCGGAGTCTGCTGCAGCCGGTTTACCGCTTATGGCACACCCAGTCACTGAGTGTCATAACTCTGTGTTGAGGGGATTTAATTTGCCTTTCCTATGTAAGGGAGTAAGTGAGGGGAGGATGGAGGCGTATCGTAAGGCGGGGCGGTTGCTAGGGGGTGAGACGGGGCAGGCTAGTTTGGATGTTAGGCCTATTCCGGTGGCAGTTAGGCCGGAGGAGTTTACAAGATGTGAGGACGGCGAGAATGGTGTGTATGTGGGCACGCTGGGGAATTGTGTAGGGGGGGTGAGCCTGGGGGCTGCAAAGGTGGCTGCACGGGCTCCCCCAGGTACGTATTGGATTTGTGGTGAGAATGCGTATGCAGCGTTGCCGGCGGGTTGGAAAGGAAGATGTGCGTTGGGGTATCTGGTGCCGGCAATGAGGGTAACGGATGTCTTGCCGACGCACCCTGGGGCGAGGAAGACGCGGGCTGTGAGTGCGGATCGTTTTTTCAGGGTGGCGCTTCCTGCGTATGGGACGTATGCTAATATGAAGGAGATTGATCGTTTGGCTGCATTATTTGAGGACATGGCGGCCACAACAACAAAGGGGTTTAGCCTAGAAAATGAGGAGATGCGGTCGTTGAGATTAATGGAGATGCAGACAAGGGCGGCTATGGATTTTTTGTTGGCAGCTTCGGGGGGTACGTGTGCGTTGATTGGTCAGGAATGCTGCACATATGTGCCCGAAAATGATGAGATAGGGATGCCGGACGTGATAGCACATTTGAGGAACATTACGAGGGATATCCATGACTCTCGGGTGAGTTCGTGGGAGGATTGGGGTCAGGAGCAGTTGGGGTATATAGGTTGGGTGATAGTTAAGTACGTTCTCTATGCAGTGGTGATATTTGTGATATTGGTTGTGTGTGTGTCGGTGATTAGAGCATGCTTTGGGTATCTGATTAGGACTCTCTGCGCAGCCGGTCCGGCGGTGGAGAAGTCACTCCGCTCGGCGGCACCTGATATGACTAAGATAATGGCGGTAGAGGGGGATGACGAAGGGGGCCGAGCGGAGGTGGGCGTTCCGTTGGTGCCGAGGTATCATGAGTACGCCCTGTCTGTCATTTTTTTATCTGGACTGCTGGACAGTCTGGGTCGATGGGTGGGGGATGGGGTGTGCAGGGGGGTATGGTGCTGGGGGGACGTGCCTGGGGATATTATAAAAGTAATGTTGTTTTTGTGAATGAGTTTTGTTTCCATAAGTAGGTACACGGAGAAGGAATGGGTTGAGAGTTGTTAGGTCCCTGGGGTCTGGTGCTGAGTCTGTACGGTATGCATGACCGTTTAGCAGGGCACTGGGCTTCCTGGGGTTAGTGACAAGGTGGGGTGCCTGGGCGTTAACTACCTTGTACCTGTGGTGAGGTTATCCTGTCCTCTGTGGGGAGTCTGTAATGGACGCTTCGGAAAACAGAGGGTGGGGCCTCGCGGCGTGCAGGGAGTGATGTCGGAAGGTGCGTAAAAACAAATGTTAGTGGACACGTGTCTGAGGAGGACAAATGTCCACTGGGGGGAAGTAGTATTGAAAAATGGAAACAAGATGATTGAATGGAATGTGTAATCAAGATGGTGACACTAATCAAAGAATTTTGTGATTTTTTTAGGTGAAACAGAATATTGGAGCGGGACCACAGGGAAAACATCGGAAAGCGGAAAATCAACGAAGGAGGGATCAACATAGAAGCGGAAATAAGGGAGTAGACACCGGAAACGCAAACACCACTGTCAATCACAACATCTCTCAAACATTTGAAAGAATTGTATGAATTAAGTAAAGGATTATTCATACTGTTGATAAGAGATCTCTCAAAAATTAGATGTGGTATGAATATTAGATAGAAGATATATTCATACTGAAAAAACGGAGTAAAGTGAAATTCCAGTTGAAAAATTTAAAAGAACTGTTGTATTTTGTGCTCTATTTTTTCAGCAGTTCTGCCAGGCAACAAGGGCACCGCAAGTCAGGTAAGACTACAGATCACCAGTGAGAAGGGAAAGAAGAGAATAGACAGGGCTACAAGTACTGTTAGCGGTTGTTCGAGTAGGAGATAGTCACAAAAGCATAGACACCTACACTTAGACAGGGAATACAAAGATCACTCTTGCCTGCTGCCATTTAAAAAAAAAAAAAAAAAAAAAAAAAATAGGACACAGAAAGAGGAATTAAAAACCTCTAGTACATGAGAAGAAGAAACGCATATAGAAAGATGACAAAAGAGGCGAATAAAGATGTGAGTACACCAATTGGTTGGATGGAGGATACCCCGATACAAGTGCTTGCTAAAAATAATCCTTACACAGAGGACAATCCTTACTATGTGGAAAGACTGATTGAATTATCAACCAAATGGAATAAAAGATAGCCAAAAATCACAAAACCCTGGCCTATTGAGGGCTCTTTTGATTTAGAAATAATATCAGATCTGCATGCTCTAATTAGGACATATAGAACGGGGGAGGAAAAAGTGGGAAAGATGACAATCAGAGGGAAAAAACGCATGCAAGAAATGGACGCCTTATCAAAATTCGCTCGGGAAGCTGAGAGAAGGAAGAGTATGGTTGAGGACAGTTCGACTGTCAATAAGGAGGCCCTGCCGACAGAGGAGCTAGCTCCCATCCTGATCACTCCCCAGGCCCCTAAAAGGACAATAGTCACCTCCCAAAGAGCAACTGAGGTAAATATAGCACCTCCACCTTATGCCAGCAGGAATAAGGAACCAATCTACCCTATCCTGCCTATGATAGACATGGATAGCCAATACGAGATAACCAACAATAGTGGCCGTAGAACAGAGATGGGACGGGCAGTGACAACAATCACCCTAACGCCTGAAGCAGATGAAAAAGAGGGGGAGAGAAGAAGGGAGCGAGACGTTCAGTCCCACAGTATTCCTTATCCCAGGGCGGAGGAGAGATATCGAGACGAAAAGAGACACCGATGCAAACATGTACCGCTCAATGCCGCACAGAAAGAAATTCTCTGGGCGGAAGGAGAGGGACGCCGAAGCGACGACATCAGAGCTTGGGATGACCAAATAGAAAGTCTATACGATAGAGATCTCAGCCCCAGAAGAGACTATCCCCAGGGAAAGTCAAGACAAGCTCCCATCCGGCGTCGGCTCTCCCCCCCCGCAACCCGCAAATACGGGGAAGACACAGAGGACGAGGAACAGACATGGGAGCCCCCGAACAGGTACCAGGAGAAATACAGAGAACGAGAGGAAGAGGAGAGAAAGAACAGACCCCTCAGAGAAGTGACGCCGAAGAGGTTACCTGCTCCAAAATTCACTACACCATTCTCCGTGCCCGCACCTTCCCTCGAAGAAAGAGACCAGCTGCAGAAACTGACGGCTACCATGGAGGAATTAAATCGACGACATCATGGAATGAGTAAGGAAAACCGAGAGATGGAAGCACAGATACAGTACTACCACGATGACCAAGACACTGAGTCCGAGGGATACAAAGCAAGCACCGAACGCTGGAGAAGGGGCACCACAGCACGACAAGAATTGGAAGAACAAATGACAAAAGCAAAGGATGAAATCAAAGCGTTGAAAAGGTCGGAAGAAAAAAGAGTGACCAGATCCAGTACCCGAGAGCCTACGGTCAACATACAACCCTTGATGATAAGACATCAGGGATTGGAGTACCAGCCATGGAATGCTTCAGACATGTCCCAAATATCGGAGAAGTTGCCCTCCCTCCAGAATGGGGCTTTTCCATGGATTGCCAAGCTGGAGGAAATAATGGTAGGCCAACAGCTGGCTATCGGCGATGTCAAGCGACTACTCTCTCACAAAGTAGGAGTCGCTGGCATGGAAGAACTACTAACCAAGGCTGCCTTGGTGCGGTATGTAGTGTCTGGAGCCCACGACCAGGACCTCTTCGCCGCTCACCGAGGAGCACTGTGGCGGGTCCTGCGGGAGACCTATCACACCCTGATGCATCCAGATAAGATCCACATTGGTGCGTTGGGACCTGATACCCCCCCCAGAGAGTATGTGGCACAAGCCTACGCCACCTGGAGAGACATGACCGGCCAAGACCCTGCACAAAATCCAATGGGAGAGGCGATGCTAAGAGAGAAAATACAGAAGGGCCTCTCCAATGAGGTGAGACAAAAACTGAACGAAGTGGTGTGCCTGGGAAGCCTTCCGTTAAATGCATACCTGGAGAACGTGAGCCATCAAGTGGAGCTGCACAGGAAGAAGGAACAACAGGCCAAAGACAAAGAAACGGCAAGTCAGCGAAAGCTCATGTACCAACAGCCGGTCGAGGCAGTCAAGATGGTAGAGTACCTCCAAGCCCTGGTACAAGCCACACCACCCAGAGCCGAGACGGGGAATAGTGGACAACTGAACAACCAGGAAACAGCACAGCCCACCAAACAGGAAACACCGGCACCCACTCAACAACAAAATCAGAGGGGATCAAACGGGCAGTCACGACGAGGAAATGGACAGCAAAGAAGTGGACCCCTGGAATGGCCAGCGTCAGCAGAGTGTTGGCATTGTGGAGAAATCCGACATTTCGCCCGGAACTGTGAAAAAGGATGGCGAAGCCAAGGACCCAGCAGCAGGGGTCGAGGAAATAACAGAGGAGGTGGCCGAAGAGGTTATGGCCGATCCCAGGAGCAGTGGTACGGACCCAACCAATACCAGAACCAAGACCAGATGCAAGACCAGAACCAGCAACAGAACAGGGGCCCAGTGAATCCGTCCAGAGGGCCGGAACAGGAGTTCTGACGAGGCCCAGAGAGTTCAATGGGGGGGTGCCAGCTGTCATTGTCACACTTAAGGGAGGAACCGATAGTGCACGTAGCGGTGAATAATAAATCTGTCAGGATGATGGCAGACACCGGGGCGGCGTACACTGTGGTCCAACCTAAAGATGCGACACACCTGCCCATGTCCAGTCGATATGTACGGACCATTGGATTTGAAGGGATAAAGAAGCTGATTCCAGTGACAGAGCCTGTCACCCTGAAGTACAGAGGCAAAGAGGCGACGGTTTCCATCTTGGTCTCCGACACCGCACCCATTGGCTTACTGGGCAGAGACGGCCTTGGTATGTTGGGGATGAACATTCTATGCATGCCGGATGGTTGTGTGATCGACGTCCCAGAAGACCAATATTATGAAATGATGCAAAGAACAGACCCCCGACCCCCGGAAGTATACTGGTTGGGGAACCTAAGCCAGGAATTGCTCGGACCAGCGTTGGAATGGGAGACCTTCATCACCGCCAATATGCCATCGGCAAAGAACCCAGAGACACCATACCATTGCACCCTACAGTACTATAAAGATGCGGATGAAAGACAAGCCGAGGAGTGGATGAGAAATCAACCAGAGGAGGTGCAGCTCAACGCCACCAGCATAGTGATGGGCCCCCAAGGAGCAGCAATACGGCTTGCACGGAGCAACTATCTGCAAAAGGAACACGAGATCACAGACAGCGTTCCCCACGTGACGCTAAAAGTGACCGACTCGTGCGACCAACAACACATCGGAAGGATGATGAAAGAGGCAGAAGGAATAAAGTTCGAACAGACGACGGAGAACCGACTCATATGGATAAGCCCGGACAAACGGTTCATCAAGATAATGATTCAAGGCACAGGGATGGGACGTCCCCAGACGGTGCAGCTGTCACAGGAGACAGTAGAAGAAACCCCCCAGAAATTGAGCCTCCAGGAGGAGATGATGGGGGCCATACCGGAAGTGCTGTGGTCAAAACATAGCACCGACATTGGACTGATCAAATCTGCTCAACCAGTGAGGGTGGAGCTTAGACCAGGAGCAACCCTGCCCTGGAAAAGTCAGTACCCACTGAAGGAAAAAGCGGTGGCCGGAATTGAGCCACAAATCAAAGGACTTCTAGAAGCCGGAGTACTACGAAAGACAAAGAGCCCCAAGAGCAACACGCCGTTGCTGCCAGTGGAGAAACCTGACACCTCGTACCGTCTGGTACACGACTTGAGGGCCGTCAATGAGGTTTTAATTGACTATCCCGCCGATGTCCCAGATCCCCACACACTACTGACATTCATCCCGCCGCAAGCTGAGTATTTTACGGTTATAGATTTGTGTAGCGCCTATTTTAGCGTACCTTTGAGCAAAGAGTGCCAGCATTTTTTTGGTTTTACCTATAAGAATGAGCATTATGAGTACACTAGGCTCCCACAGGGATTAAAGCATTCCCCACACATCTTTAACAAGATCTTGAGAGAGGATCTGGACGGGTTGGACCTGAGATTAAAATCCAGAGTCATTCAGTATATGGACGATATTATCTTGTGTGCCGACGATCAGACAACATTTCACAAGGAATCTATCGAACTATTGCAACTACTAGCAGAGAAGGGACACAAGGTGTCTTTGAAAAAATTGCAGTACTGTCAACCTAAAGTAGCATATCTAGGTCAAACGATTTCAAAAGGCCATCGAGCTATTACAGAGGAACATTTGGTGGCTATTAAGAAAGCTCCAAAGCCAGTGACTGTAAGACAGATGATGATGTTTTTGGGAATCGTCGGGTATAGTTCCACTTGGGTGGAGAATTATACAGAACTAGTAGGGCCTTTAAGAGCTATGATAAAAGTTTGCGGAAATGATAAGTTGAGTGCTAAAGTAACCTGGACTGAGGAGGGCCTGAGGGCATTTGAGACCATAAAGACCCGTATGTTAGCTGCCCCGGCCTTGACTTTGCCTGATTATACCAAGCAGTTCATACTGTATGTCTCTTCCTCTTCAGATCAGAGGTATGCATGCGCAGTACTGGCACAAAACACCGGAGTGGGGATCCATCCACAACCAATAGGATACTACTCCATCGCCTATTCAGAGGTGGAAATGGGAATGCCTCCGTGCTACCGAGATTGCGCCGGAGTCTTCCTGATGTACGAGAAAGCTGCAAGTATCATGATGGGGTATCCAGTCAATATTATGGTAGGACATGCGATCCAAAATTGGTTGGAATCTGGTAAATCTGCACTAACGATACCCCGTCTAAAAAATTATTACAGGATTTTGGAACAGGAAGATGTTACTTTGACTAGGTGTTCCATAGTGAACCCAGCGCAGACCCTTCCTAAGCCTGAGGATGGAGAACCTCACGACTGTGTGGAGGCCGCTGAGAGGTACTCCAGACTTAGAGCTGAATTGCAGGCTTTCCCGTTTAGCAGTCCTGATTTGGAACTATGGACAGACGGCTCATGTTACAGAGTTGGAGAGGACCTAAAAGCAGGTTACTCTGTAGTAAAATCACAAGGTGATGGGTTTGTCGTAGCAAAGGCCGAAGCCTTGACACAACCTTGTTCAGCTCAGCTGGCGGAACTAGTCGCTCTGACTGAAGCGTGCAAAATGGCAGAAGGCAAGAGCTGTAATATCTACACGGATAGTAGCTACGCACAGAATATCAGTTTTCTCTACGGAGCGGTGTGGAAAGGGCGAGGTTTTAAGAGAGCAGATGGTACCGCCATAAGACACTGTAGTCAGATAACCGATTTGTTGCAAGCAATAATGAAACCCAAACAAATCGCGATTATCAAATGTATTGCCCATCAGTCTGATGAGTCTAAGGTGACCAGAGGTAACAACATGGCGGATGTTGCTGCCAAGCAAGTGACAGGTGCGGACAGAGCAGGTAAGGTATTGGTTATCACACATGAGGTGGAGTTGGAAGATAAGATTACTTACAAAGATGTTTTGACCTTTCAGGAAGAGGCGAGTCAGGTGGAGAGAAATCTCTGGTCAGCAAGGGGGGCTAGTAGAGATGGGACAGGTTTGTGGCGGAACCATGAAGGACTTGTGGTTGCACCAACTGGCCTGGTCGGACTGCTGATCCAAACTGCGCATGAGTTCTGTCATGCACACCGGAGAGAGGTGAGTAGAAAAATAGAAGAGTATGGGTTTTGGGCGCCAAACCTGCTACGGCAGATTGATTGTGTAATAAGTAGATGTGCAATTTGCTTGAAGAACAATGCACGCAGAGGGATCGTTGTGTCTCCGGGACACATCCCCACCCCAAATGGCCCAATGAGAGAACTTGTGATTGACTATGTAGACATGATAAAACCGATTAACCAAAAAAGGTACATTCTTGTCGTGGTGTGTCGATTAAACATAAGGATGCTGCCTCAGTGGCTAAGTTCTTATGCCGTGGGATAATAAGCCGTTACGGAATTCCCGATAGAATCGTGTCGGATAATGGAAAAGAATTTGTGGACAAAACTGTACGTTTAGTACTCCAACAGATGGGGATAAAACAGCGTTTCGGGTCCGTTTACCACCCTCAGAGCCAGGGGGCTGTGGAACGCATGAACGGGGTACTTAAGAACAAATTGGTTAAGATCTGTCAACACACCGGTCTAAGCTGGCTGAGCGCGTTACCGTTAGCATTGATGGCTTGTAGGTCTAGCGAGATCCGGGGCCTGCGTTTAACTCCGCACGAAATGTTGTTTGGCCAATGTATGGTTGTGCCCGGATTGCGCGCAGCAGGAAAAGGTCCGAGTTTGGATATTCTAGACCACGAGATGCGTGAGTACGTGAAGTACATGTCAAAGCTCCACGGGGCAATCTATGATTATGTCTCTAGTAAACGAGAGACAGAGGAGGAGGAGGATAGGCGGAATGTTCCCCAGATAGTACCAGGGGACTACGTTTATGTTAAAGTGTTCAGACGCAAGTGGTATGGAGCGCGGCGGGAAGGACCGTACGAGGTCGTAAGAGCTACGGAAAGAGCGCTACAGGTAAAAGGATCTTCAATGTGGTTTCACCTTTCGCATTGCGTAAAAGCCCTGCAAGATGGGCAAGAATTGGAATCCGAACCCCTGTTCATTGATCAAGAACAGGAGGAAAGGCACGACGAAGGGGAGAATGAAGACGATTATGGGGAACCAGACAGAGGCGAACATGATGGTCCCTCTAGGGGAAATGAAGGATTTTTGCAGGAGCCAGACAGAGGAGATCATGAATTGGAATTGGAAAATGATGATTTTTCCTCTGTGGATTTTGGCGGAGTACCAACAGCGGAACCAAGGACGCTGGAGGAGAGAGCGATTAGCGCAACTGCAACGAAAGAGACACGGCCAAAAAGGGTTATCAATAGACCTCAGAGGTTTCAGTGAGGATAACTGGTAGAATTGCAGCTAAGAGGAAATAGACCTCAGAAGGTCTTTTGCGAAGGAGAAATTCAGTGTTTATATGTTTATGGTTTAAGTCTCCTTCGTGTTTTATTAGAACTGTTAGTCTTATATTGGTGTGAGGTAAATCTTTTCTTGCAGAGTCCATTACACAAAATAGACATATTTGGTAATTACATGGATAATGTATAGTCTTAAACGAAATAAGCTGAGAATGGTACGATCATCTTTTTGTATAAAGAGACGGACCTAGACTGGATGTCATAATAATAACTGATAAATGTGTATAACTGTGCAAGAAGAAGAGGTAAGTGAAATTTGGGATTTTTAAAATTTTTGGACATTTTTAGAAATTGTTTATATTTTATGGAAATATTATATCATTTTGATTTTGAAATTTACTGGTTACATAATGAGGGTAGACCCCTCAGAGAAGGGATTGTCGTAAATTAAATTGATCAAAATGACCCGTATAAGCATTACAGGAGGGATCAAAATCATCTAGCGGTTTCTGGAAAAGGCCATAGGAGAATTCAGTCAAAGGCTAACAGTGCAACCTTTCACCCTTCACCTAGCAGCTATAGGAAAAAGCCCAGAGTACCATAAAAATAAGAACAGATCAAATGGCAAACAAATGAAACCTCTTTCCCCACAACAAAGTGGGATGGAGGGCCCAATACTTAACTTTAAGTCAGGCCTGAAGGCCGGCACCAAAGTTCTGTTTACTTTAGCTAAACAGTCCAAACAGACCTTTCTGTATGAGGGTCGAATTCAGGGACACTTGGGTAAATCATTCGAAAAGGAAACTAGTTCACATCCCCTCTGTAAGGTCACCTTGTAACGAGCCGAAAATAGTCATGTCACTTCCTTATTGGTCAGGGAACCCAGTTCTTTCGTGTTAAGCCAATTAGGAGTCTCCGTTCTGTGACATCACGGGGCAGAGACTCGACCACTGGGCGGGGTTTGGGTGATTCCTATATTTACCACAGATCTGAGACATGGAGGGAGGAACGCACGGAGACCAGCAGACCACGTCGACGCACGGAGAGCATCATCTTGAGACGCTGAAAACCTATCCAATCGAGACGGGCTGCAGATGCTGATTAGACATAGAAAAGTTGACAAGAACTTTAAGCTGTTTGGATCTTCCAATAAACGACGGCCAGACTGTCTTTGTACCTTTAGCGCCTGGCTCCGACTCCAAATCATTTATAAGACAATTGAACAGAACGTGTGAGTACAACAGCAGAGATACTATAGAGATCCACTATACGATCCTAAAACTTTAGTAGATAGATTCATTGAAAATACACGTCATGTGTACATATGTGTGTGCATGCGTGTGCGTGTGTGTGTGTGTGTGTGTGTGTGTGTGTGTGTGTGTGTGTGTGTGTGTGTGTGTGTGTGTGTGTGTGTGTGTGTGTGTGTGTGTGTGTGTGTGTGTGTGTGTGTGTGTGTGTGTGTGTGTGTGTGTGTGTGGGTGGGTGGGTGTGTGTGTGTGTGTGTGTTTGATGAATGGTCCAGTGCCAGGCAGTGTTCCCAGGGTGGCCTTGGATCAATCTGCTTATCTGTTACCTGCCAACGCAGCCAGTGATTAACGACCCCCTCCACACACAACACATCCTTATTCATTAACGCACATGTCACACACACAACCATGCACATGCACATGCACACACAAACACAATCCCTCTCACAGACACAATCATGCACGCAGGCACACTCTCTCACACACACACACACACACACACACACACACACACACACACACACACACACACAACACACACACACACACACACACACACACACACACACACACACACACACACACACACACACACACACACGCATACATGTAAGCCATCCTTTTTCATTAGGGTTTAGGAGCCCAGAGCTGAGCTGAGAGAGATGGCGAGAGAGAAAGAGAGGGTAAGAGAGAAAGAGAGGTAAAGAGAGGTAGAGAGATAGAGAAAGTGAGAGAGATAGAGAGAGAGAGAGAGAGAGAGAGAGAGAGAGAGAGAGAGAGAGAGAGAGAGAGAGAGAGAGAGATAGACTGCAGATGCCTCTCTTCCACCCTTCCTGTCACCTGAAACCCCTCCCTCTCTCTCTTGTATCTTTTCCACCCGTCTTTCTTCCACTTTTCCATTCCTTCTTTACTCCCTCCATTCATGGGCCATCTGACCTGCCACCACACTATTCTTCCTTCTGTCCCAGCATTTATCCTGGCCAGCGTGTATATGTACGTGTGTGTGTGTGTGTGTGTGTGTGTGTGTGTGTGTGTGTGTGTGTGTGTGTGTGTGTGTGTGTGTGTGTGTGTGTGTGTGTGTGTGTGTGTGTGTGTGTGTGTGTGTGTGTGTGTGTGTGTGTGTGTGCGTGCGTGTGTGTGTGTGTGTGTGTGTGTGTGCCTGCGTGCGTGCGTGTGTGTGTGTGTGTGTGCGCGCATGTGTGTGTGCATGTGTGCGTGTGTGTGTGTGTGTGCGTGTGTGTGTGTGTGTGTGTGCGTGTGTGTGTGTGTGTGTGTGTGTGTGTGTGTGTGTGTGTGTGTGTGTGTGTGTGTGTGTGTGTGTGTGTGTTTATCTGAGACACTGATCTGGTCTCTCTATCACCGGAGTGGACAGGAGTTCCCAGGAGGCGGAGATTAGGAGTGGAGAGGTCGTCACTGACGGCAACACGAGGCGGGGTGGGGCGGCCCAACTAGACAGACACCTCTGGGCAATAGAGAAGAGACGGACAGACTATAGGAAGTGGGGGTTTGAATAAAAGTCTTTGCTCTGTAATTAATTTGCTAAGACCAGGGAGGAGACAGTGAGAGTGGCAGGTGATTAAAGCAGGGAGAGAGGGATGTATGGAAGGAAGGAAGGAAGGAAGGAAGTGGTGAACAATTAAGTTTCTCCTCTATTTTCTACCGTTTTCCTTATCTCTGCTAACACACACACACACACACACACACACACACACAACACACACACCACACACACACACACACACACACACACACACACACACACACACACACACACACACACACAGACACCCACACACACACACACACACACACACACACACACACACACACATATAGTTCTGTGCCACTTTTCCATATCTGCCACCGGCAACACAAAAAAGATGCAGTATTATGCATGGGTGGGAATGAATGAGACAAAGAGAGAGAGAGAGAGAGAGAGAGAGAGAGAGAGAGAGAGAGAGAGAGAGAGAGAGAGAGAGAGAGAGAGAGAGAGAGAGAGAGAGAGAGAGAGAGAGAGAGAGAGAGAGAGAGAGAGAGAGAGCGAGAGAGAGAGAGAGAGAGAGAGAGAGAGGGAGAGAGAGAGAGAGAGAGAGAGAGAGAGAGAGAGAGAGAGAGAGAGAGAGAGAGAGAGAGAGAGAGAGAGAGTGAGAGAGAGAGAGAGAGAAGAGGGATATATTAAATGGGGTGTTGTCTAGTCTTAGAGCCTACCAATTAAAAGAGACTTGGCGGGCAGAAAGGGAGAAATAAATGGAATAAAATGGATTTAAAAGGAGAGATGAAGGATCCCGTCACGGATACCTGTATCACTTTTCAGAGGCAGATACACTATTTATTCAAGTCAGAGTAAATAAATATATAAACAGCCAAGCAGATGAAGAAAGTCACTCCTCTCACATTGTATCTCTCTCTTACTCCCCCTCCCTGTCTCTTTCTCTCTCTTACTCCCCTCCCAGTCTCTCTCTTACTCCCCTCCGTGTCTCTTTCTCTCTCTTACTCCCGTTCCCATCTCTCTCTCTCTTACTCCCATCCCGTCTCTCTCTCTCTCTTACTCCCCTGCCCGTCTCTCTCTCTTACTCCCATCTCGTCTCTTTATCTCTCTTACTCTCATCCCGTCTATCTCTCGTACTCCCCTCCCCGCCGCTCTCTCTTACTCCCCTACTTGTCTTTCTCTCTCTCATACTCCCCTCCCTGTCTCTCTCTCTCTGCTCCTCCCTCCCTGTCTCTCTCTCTCTCTCTCTTACTCCCCTCCATCTCTCTCTCGTACTCCCCTCCATGCCTCTCTCTCTCGTACTCCCCTCCCTCTCTCTCTCTCTTACTCCCCTCCCCATCTCTGTCTCCTCTCTCTTACTCCCATCCCTGTCTCTCTCTCTCTTACTCCCCTCCCTGTCTCTATCTCTCTCTACTCAAGATTCAAGATTTAAGAGTTTATTACATACCAGGGCATACAGTGAAATGTGGTTGGCCATGCCCACTATGATTGTGCAAAAATACAATAGTAATAATAGTAAATAATAATAAAATAAGTAGAATAGACATGATAATAATAAAATGTTAATAAATCACTTAAAGGCACTGGGTCCTATACACAGTGGTTCCCAAAGTCGGGGTCGCGACCCAAAGGTGGGCCGCGAGCAGCCACGGGTGGGCCGCGAGATGATTTAAAAAAATAAAAAAAAAAATAAAAAAAATTAAAAAAAAATCTTTTTTTATTTATTTTTTTTATTTTATTTTATTTTTGTCAGGCCACTGAACTTAGAAGCAGGCCAGGACAGTGTTTCTAGTTGTATTCTAAAATTCTATTCTATTGTATTCTAAAATGTGACTATATGGTTTTATATTAACTTAATAAATAAACAAAAGCGAAAAATCTACTTATTTCAACGAACATTTCAAACTAAATAACAGATTATGCACATAAAACGCTGAAAACAACCGAAGCAACAATAGTATTTTAATGAGGGCTATTATTATTATCATTATTTTGCAACAAGTTAGCCCTCTCATAAATAGCACATATAAATGAATAACTAACTTGAACTAACTTAATAGGATTGAAGTGATATTTGGCTTAAAAAATCGGTCGCCTGGCAAAAAAAAAAAAAAAAAAAGCCTGACAATGTGCATTGGGCCGCGGCTCTCTGACGCCTTATTTTCTGGCCCTGGCCTGAAAAGTTTGGGAACCCCTGCTATACACTACTATACAATATACAGTTTTTACTTCTATGTCCCTATGCTATGCTTGCTGTTACTAACTATAGGTATGCAATATGCAAAAAGTTATTTTCTTGACGTGTCCTTTTTTCCTTCCTTTAACGTGTCCTTTTCTTGCGTGTTTAAAGTGACCTATGGTGCGTTTGTGTGTGAGCGAGTGCAGAATGTTGTGTTGTGTGTGTTCATGTGTGCTTGTGTGTGGAGAGATCAGTGTTCAGTGTTCTGATGGCCTAAGGGAAGAAGCGTAGCCTTAGTCTCTCTGTTCTTGCTGCGTATATGTGGAGGCACTTGCTTGACCGCAGCAGCTTGAACAGGCTGTTGTTGGGGGTGGTGAGGGTCCTTCATTATTCTACAGGCTCTGGATTTGCACCTCCTATTGTATAAGTCCTGCAGGGGTGGGAGTGCAATACCCGTAGTACACTGCTGAGCGCACCACTCTCCGTAAGGCTTTCCTGTCCTGGGCCATGCTGTTTCCAAAACATCAGAATGTTCTCTACACAGCCCCGGAATAGAAGGAATGGAGGACCTTCCCTGATACTCTGAACTTCCTTAGTTGTCTCAGGTGTTAGTGGCGCTGTTTCGCCTTTTTTACCACAGTGTCTTTGTGAGTTGTCCATGTCAGAACCTCTGTGATGTGGACTCCCAGGTACTTAAAACTGCTCACCCTGCCCTATTTATCCACAGTGGCTTGTGTGTCCCCTGCTGTATTCTCCTAAAATCCACCATCAGCTCCTTGGTTTTACCAATGTTCAGGAGTAGGCTGTTATCCCTGCACCAGCGTACCAGTACATCAACCTCCTCCCAGTAGGCCTTCTCATCATTGTTAGAGATCAGCCCCACCACCACTGTGTCGTCCGCAAACTTCACTACTTTCTCTCCCCGTCTCTCTCTTACTCCCATCCCCGTCACTATCTTGCTCTCTTACTCCCCTCCCTGTCTCTCTATCTCTCTCTTACTCCCCTCCCCTGTCTCTCTATCTCTCTCTTACTCCGCCTCCCCGTCTCTCTCTCTCTCTCTCTCTCTCTCTCTCTCTCTCTCTCTCTCTCTCTCTCTCTCTCTCTCTCTCTCTCTCTCTCTCTCTCTCTCTCTCTCTCTCTCTCTCTCTTTACCCCCTCTTTAATTTGATATTTCTACCTGTGTGCACTGCATGCATGCATGCATGTGTGTGTGTGTGTGTGTGTGTGTGTGTATGTGTGTGTGTGTGTGTGTGTGTGTGTGTGTGTGTGTGTGTGTGTGTGTGTGTGTGTGTGTGTGTGTGTGTGTGTGTGTGTGCGCGTGTGAGTGTGTGTGAATGAATGAATGAATGAATGAATGAATGAATGAATGAATGAATGAATGAATGAATGAATGAATGAATGAATGAATTTATTCACACACACACACACACACACACACACAATATATTACATACATATCTTCATGGTGAGAACATCATCGTCGAAATCGTGTGCGTGTGCCAGGTCTCCCAAGAAGCTATAAGCTTTTGGATGGAGCCGATCACAAATATAAACAAACAAAAACATACAACATGGATAGGCTTATGTAGCAGAGTGAAGTTGTTATGCTAGAATCATGGACAGAAACTGTTATCTTTCATCTTAAATAAGTAGGCCAAGACGGAAACACTCTTACTTTGAAGGAACAAAGTGGACCGAGCTCACTCTAGTGTTGTGGAGGGGTGCCTTGGTTACTAGTTTATATTAATTTCCTCATATTGAGTTATTGATTCTCCAAACGAAATCCCTTTTGGCCTTTTATAATGAGTTTAGAGAGGATAGGTCATCTTTCCAGTTGAATAATTGTTGTATTGTAAATACTTTCAACTAATGTACATAATGGTTTAGCCGGTTTGTCGACGAGAGACACGCCGGCGGAAGTGATCGCTCTCTTTGAGTTTGCCGTGAACGAGAGCAGAGGTACGCACTTTCGGTTATCTAATATCTGGTTTAATTGCTATGTATAACTTGTAAAATTGATTTATGTTTTGGTTTTGGTACTGAAATACCCTGTTGTGTGATGACATTAATTCACCCTGTGTAAAACAGCCACAGTACCGTTGTGTGCTAACTAGTATTCTGTTTGGCAATCACAGGTGGACTACACGGTGATGATGGTAGCTCACGCCATGTTTTGTATGTGCTGTTTTGGTTCGCTAACAGGTATGAACCGTTGTTTTTGTATTTCGGTTTAATTAATGCTTACACACTGTCTTTCATTTCATATTATTTCATATGTTTTTGCTGAAGTTGACTTGTACTGAGCTACATGTATTTAATAGTAGCTAACAATTGTTGTAACTGTGGATGGCGCACTGTTGTGAGTGTGCGCGAGCTCTCTTTGAGTTTGTCATGAACGAGAGCAGAGGTGGACTACACGGTGATGATGGTAGCTCACGCCATGTGTTGTATGTGCTGTTTTGGTTTGATAACAGGAGATCACCAATAAAACAACCATCAATTGAGTACCATTGTCGGAGTCTACTTCCACCTCACACCAGACACAACGCAGATTGGATCACGCTACAAACTGGTGCCGAGACAACCCGGATCAACTGGTCAGCGGAAGCCGACCACCGGTGTTGCTGGAGAGACGTGGAGGCTTCATGTGCGGCCTAGACGCGTGGATGCTGCCCGCGCGGCCTGGTCACGGGGACGCTGCATTCGCCGTCTGTTCCTGAGGTCTGTTCCTGAGGAGGCTGGAGAGCACTGAATCCTTTGAAAAAGATATAGTCTCTAATCAAGTTTATTGATTTCGAGTGTGTTACCTAAAACACGCTGTGAGTATAACGGTAAAAGTACCATTTGATACTGAAAATGACTTTGAATGTAGGAAACACTCCTACAGGGAACTTGACTGCGGGGAGAGGGAGAGGGGTTCTAAGTTACACACCGGTTATGCAGTCTACTCCGGCGAGTCCAGGTGGTTCAGGTTCCTCTAGTCCTGGAAAGGGGAGTGTAGAGGGTCACTCTGAGAGAAATGCCCAATCGTTACTTTTCACCCCGGTTGTTCCCTCACCTGGTGAAATTAACAACACTAGTGTTGAAACATCCCCCAGTCAAATGGCCAATTTGATAAAATCCATTGGGTCAGAAATAGGGGAAGCTATTAGAATGACGTTAATGCAGAACACAATCACGGGGACTTCACCTGTATTAGCTTCTCAAAATCCCCAACCGACGTTCCAACCTGATCAATGTGGGAATACTGTGATTGATGCATCCAAAATGAATCTTGTGTTACGTTCAGATGCAAATGCCCCCCCCTATTTTAGAGGGGACAGCACAGATAAATGCGCTGTTTTTGAGTGGGAGGAACTCATGAGGACGTATATCAGAAAGAAAAATAACTGTACTGGAGCTGAACAAGTTGAGGAGGTTATGAACAAGCTAATGGGGAGGGCCCGGGACGTTACCAAAGTATGGATGCGTAGCAACTCAACTGTCAGTGAGGTGGGTGTTATTTTTAGCATTCTGAGACAACATTTTGGTGATATTATTCACTCAGATCTTCCATTAGCTGACTTCTATGCAGTCAAAGCATATGCAAGCGAGAATCCTCTTGACTATTGGATTAGGCTTAACAAAGCAGCAGAAGCCACAAAGCAGTGTCTTCTTAGTAAGGGGGAACCTCAGACTAGCCTGAGCCAGCATCTAGTTCTCATGTTCATCCGTAACTGCCCCGATAAGGAGTTGTCTTTAGTGTTCAAAAATAAGCCATCTCGTGAGTGGACAGCAGGTGAGGTGCAGGGACATTTGGATGAATATTTGAGAGAACATAGAGCGAGTCGAGGTCGGTTGACACAACATGTGGTCGCCATTGAGTCATCACAGGAGAGGGTGGTTGTTAATCACGAACAAAGCGTGTCACCTATGGCTGTCAGTAGTCCAGAGCTAGAGCAGCTGTCGTCTGTATCTGAGAATAACACAATGGATAGAGTTTTGAGAGTGTTAGAAATGGCTTTAGGCAACAACACTCAGTCTGTACAAAATGGCCCTTATGTACAAAATGGCCCTTATGTACAAAATGGCCCCCATAAACAGTTCCCCAAACATTCTCAAGAATGTCAGGTTTGTGGCAGTTTGGAGCACAACACTAGGACGCACTGTAGGATGCACAGGCTGTGTTTCAAGTGTCTGGGTCCAGGGCATATTGGTATCTATTGTGGGCAGACCACTCCTAGACAGCCCCCTGGTCAGAGACAGGCTGGTCCTCCTCAGGAAAACTAGCCGGCCCTCATTCAAAGGAGGACAATGTGGGCCCCTATGGTTTTTCCTCCAATTGCAATTATGATATTCAGTCTGTATATACGTCCGTTTGTGAAGCAGCACCCAAAGACAAGACAGTAATTATGCAGAATGTGACCAGAACATCCCAAAGTGACAGTTTATTTTTCACCACTGTATTAACAGGAGACAAGGTTGAGTTACAGGGGATGTTAGATAGCGGATCCATGGCTACTTCTCTGCGCGCTGATGTGGTTCCTCGGCTGAGGGAGGCAGGAGTAGTGACGGGTGATTTGATATCGACTTCCAATGTTGTTCTTGTGGGGTGTGGTGGGAAACAGACTAGTCCGGTGGGAACGTGTGAGCTGAAACTTAAGCTTTACGGTTTTGAATACATAGTACCAGTCTTGATAGTGGAGGGTCAGGTTGATGAGCTCATTATAGGCACCAATGTGATGAAGCCCTTAATCAGACAGTTCAAATCCACGGGGGCCTACTGGCGCATATTGGGAAAAGCTGAGTCACCATGTCAGGACGAAAACAGTCAGTTTATCAGGTTCATGGCCAACCTTGAGAGATGGAGGGGGGAGGAAATTCCTGACAAAGTGGGAACAGTCAAGTTGAAACAGGCCGTAACACTTGAACCGATGAGTGAGCATGTAGTGTGGGGTCGTCTCCCACCCAGGACAAAACTTTCTATGGGAAGTACTGTTATTGTTGAGCCCAGCGCCTCTCGTTGTGTGCACCGTAACATACTAATTGGCAGGGTAGTTACACCTCTCTGGGGGGATGGGTGGCTTCCTGTCAAGATTATAAATCCGACTACCAAAGCTATCACCTTGAGAAGGAATGCGAAAGTGGCTGACGTGTATCCATGCATTGCATTAGAAGATTTTGACAGTGATACGAACACGTCAGTCCACCAGAATGCCGGTAGAGTAAGTAGTGGCAGCTCTCATGGCAGTCTTACAGCTAAGAGTTGTGCTAGCAACAATGTAGCTAGGG
Organism: Notolepis coatsorum; assembly: GCF_963971535.1. Taxonomy (NCBI): domain Eukaryota; kingdom Metazoa; phylum Chordata; class Actinopteri; order Aulopiformes; family Paralepididae; genus Notolepis; species Notolepis coatsorum. The sequence continues at coordinate 64,035,704 of NC_140171.1, forward strand.
GGAATGATAGACTGGCTAGTCTAGGGCTCCAGAACCTGTCAGTTGATGACTGTCAGGTCTCACCAGTCTGGAAAGATAGACTGACTGACCTAATTGAGAACTATGAGGATGTGTTTTCTAGACACCGGTTGGATTGTGGTGAGGCTAGTGGCTTCTGTCACCGTATCCGACTGACTGACGATCGGCCCTTTCGGTTACCTTACCGGAGGCTCTCCCCCGCCCATTACCAAAAGTTGAGAGAGACTCTGAACGAGATGGAGGACAGGGAGATAATTAGGAAGTCGAGTAGCGAGTATGCATCCCCCCTTGTTCTTTGTTGGAAAAAGAATGGGGACTTGAGACTGTGCACAGATTTCAGGTGGTTAAACGCTCGCACAGTGAAAGATGCACATCCATTACCTCATCAAGCAGATGTACTTGCAGCGTTGGGAGGCAATGCCTTTTTCAGTTCTATGGATTTGACATCCGGATATTACAATGTCCCACTGCATGAGGATGATAAGAAATACACTGCGTTCTCCTCTCCTCTCGGTTTACATGAATATAACCGTATGCCCCAGGGGCTTTGTAACAGTCCAGCCACGTTCATGAGAATGATGCTCACAATCTTTGGTGATCAGAACTCACTGAGTCTTCTCTGTTATTTAGATGACCTTCTGGTCTTTGGCAAGTCTGAAGAAGAGAGCTTGCAGAGGCTGGAGATGGTATTTCAGCGTTTACGAGAACACAACCTGAAGTTGTCTCCATCTAAGTGTCAGTTTCTGAGAAAGTCACTGAAGTTTTTGGGACACATTGTTTCTCGGGAAGGGATAGCCACAGACCCCGATAAGGTGCAGGCTATAGTGGGTGTGACGGAGAGCGATATTATGGAGTCGGATGGGGTCACCCCGTCTGCCAATAAGATCCGGTCATTTTTAGGAATGGTGGTGTATTATCAACATTACATTGAGAACTGCTCTGTAGTTGCAAGACCACTGTTTCAGTTGACCACGGGTGTGAAAAAGCCACGGAGAGGCAAAGTAAAAGGGAAGAGAGCTGCCCCCCTTCGTAGGCTTAGTGCAGCAGACTGGACTGTGGAGTGTAGGGAGGCCTTTGAGGCGTTAAAAGCCGCATTGGTGGGACAAGCTCTGTTGGCTCACCCTGACTTTTCTCAGCCATTTTTATTGTCTCTAGATGCATCCACTAGTGGACTGGGAGCTGTGCTTTCACAAGTGCAGGAAGGGTGTAGCACAGCCAGGCCCATAGCTTTTGCTAGTAAATATTTGAATCATGCTCAGTCTAAATATCCAGCTCATAGGCTTGAGTTTCTCGCCATGAAATGGGCTATACGCGACAAGTTTAGCCATTGGCTGTGAGGACATAAATTTACAGTGTGGACAGATAATAATCCACTTAAGTACATCCTCACAAAGCCAAAACTCGATGCGTGCGAGCAGAGATGGGTGGCTAAGCTGGCACCTTTTGATTTTGACATTCAGTACATTCCTGGGCCTAAAAATACAGTAGCTGATGCACTGAGCAGGGAGCCTTTTACAAAGCCTAGGGTGATGCACCGGCTGACAAGGACCTCGTATGATGTCTTGTTGCGGGAGGCTAAGGGTTTGGAGGTGGATGACGTACAGAACATGTTCCGTCTTACCTGTGAGGAACCAGAGGTGAGAAGGGAGGGCCTAGGGTTGTCCACTCAGAGTTCCTTTAAGGCCAGTGGTGAGGTGGGTAGTGACAGTGGGAGCATATCCCGTGACGAGGTATCTGCTGTACTCCACACACATCGCTGTTGGGAGGATGGCGCAGCTATGAGAGCAGTCTCTCATGTGCAGCAGTTAGAAAGGCTGGTGTCCATGGGACAGAGCCCATTGCCGGTGATCACTCATGAGGAATTGTACGACAAGCAGTGCCAGGACCCTGTTACTAGTAGAGTTAAATTCTTTGTAGATAGAGGCCGCCGCCCATCTCGAAGAGAGAGAGTTCATGAGTCAAAAGAAACAAACCGCACACTGAGACAGTGGGGAAAACTCACAACCAAATTAGGAGTGTTGTACCGTGTTTCAAAACACGTTGTGAGTAAGAAGAAGGTCTTTCAATATGTTGTACCGAGCGCTCTGAGAGGACAGGTGCTGAAAGGGGTACATGATGAGGCTGGTCACCAGGGCCAGCAGCGCACATTGTGGCTCACTAGACAACGTTTCTATTGGGACTCCATGGAAAAGGATGTCAAAGAATATGTGAGTCATTGTAAGAGATGTGTACTGAGCAAAGCACCTGAGCCTGAGGCTAGGGCTCCGCTGGTATCTATAGTCACCACTGCACCACTGGAGTTGGTGTGTATTGACTTTTGGTCGGCTGAGGATGCCAATAATAAGTCCATTGATGTGCTTGTTATAACTGACCATTTTACCAAACTAGCATGTGCTTACCCGTGTCCCAATCAATCTGCCAAGACAGTGGCTAGGGTGCTCTGGAATAATTTTTTTTCTGTTTATGGTTTTGCAGCCTGCATTCATAGTGACAGAGGGGCTAATTTTGAGAGTGCACTCATAGCAGAAATGCTTCAGATGGCAGGGGTTGAAAAATCCCATACCACGCCATACCATCCTATGGGAAATGGACAAGCAGAACGTCTAAACCGCACGTTAGGTAGTATGATCCGTGCTTTGCCACCTCGTTCCAAGGTGAAATGGCCTCAGATGTTGAACACTTTGACGTTTGCTTATAATTGCACAGTGCATGAGACCACAGGGCTCCCACCCTTCTTTTTGATGTTTGGCCGCACTCCAAGATTACCTGTCGATGTCATGTTTGAGAGTGTCCTTTTGGATGGAGATACGGTGGATGTGGATAAGTATGTCCAGTCACTGGGAAAGGATCTGAGGGAAGCAATGGCACTTGCTCAAAAGCATGCTGAGAAGCAACAGACCAGGCAAGCTGAGGTGTATAATAGACAGTTAAAGGGACATGCGGTAGAGAAGGGGGATCGGGTCTTGCTGGCAAATAAGGGGGAGCGAGGCAAGAAAAAGCTAGCTGACCGCTGGGAGAGTGCCGTCTATACTGTAGTGTGTAAAAACAGTGTGCTGAACATATACAGTATCCGTCATCCTGTCACAGGGAGGATTAAGACTGTTCATAGGAATTTGATTATGCCCGTCAATTTCCTGCCTCTGCCGTCATGGGATGAGCCAGAGATTGAGGTGTCTATTCCTGGCACTGTTCCGAGTGAGGAAATGACAGATGATTCTGATCAGGATGAGCTGAGAACTGCCCGGTGGGTTGCTCATCTTCCTGAGTCCAGTGTGGAGGGGGTAGTAGATACCGTGACAGGGACGGGTGTATCAGAGCCGGCAGAGGAGCAGGTGGGAAGTATGGGTAGTGATCAACATCATAGAATTACACTTGAGACACATAATGGTGGGGAGCAGGAGTGTAAACTGAAGAAACCACGCCACTTTTGGATGGAGGGACCAGATGCAGATGTTGAATCAGAGGAGTCATACTCTGTAATTGTTTATCAGGACAGTGATCAGTCATCAGACACGACGACGGTGGAATCAGGCACTGAGGACATGATGGCTTCGGGGAAGGCCCCCTGTAGTTCATCCTTACTTGTTCCAGTGTGTGAACCTGAGTCGGCCATGTCAGGCACTGAGGACATGATGGCTTCGGGGAAGGCCCCCTGTAGTTCATCCTTACTTGTTCCAGTGTGTGAACCTGAGTCGGCCATGTCAGGCACTGAGGACATGATGGCTCCGGGGAAGGCCCCCTGTAGTTCATCCTTACTTGTTCCAGTGTGTGAACCTGGGTCGGCCGTTGTCACTGTCAAACCGAGTGTAGTTGGGGTACCTTTAGGGGTTTACACTAGGCTGGGGAGGTTCATCAGGCCAGTTAACAGGCTCATTCAGACGATGGCTGTACAGAGAGTCAGGACGCTGCTGTCATCTTAAAAGATGTCTCGATTTTTTTTTAGTGATTCTTTTTAATAATAATTTATTTTTATTTTCTTTCTTTGATTTTGCTGTGTGATTTTCTTTGGGTCATACTGGTAGTTATGGTTGTCTATTGCATTAGACATGATTTGGTAATTTTGGTGTATTCCATGGTATAAATATGTACATGGCATGTTCTTTTTCTATGGTTAGATGAGGGATTAGCTACCCTTTATTTTTCCTGATCCTTCACCGGATAGCTTTTGAGCTGGTCAACCTATTTTCTAGGTTTGGAATTAAGGGAATACACCGAGTTACATGTGACGCGTTGACTCATTGTAATTTTTTTTTCTTTTTTTTCTATTTCTTTGGTTTATACTTACGCTGTTGTGTTGATTGAAGGGAACACTGTCCATGATCTGGCATAAAACAGTAGGGGAGAATGTAGCAGAGTGAAGTTATTATGCTAGAATCATGGACAGAAACTGTTATCTTTCATCTTAAATAAGTAGGCCAAGACGGAAACACTCTTACTTTGAAGGAACAAAGTGGACCGAGCTCACTCTAGTGTTGTGGAGGGGTGCCTTGGTTACTAGTTTATATTAATTTCCTCATATTGAGTTATTGATTCTCCAAACGAAATCCCTTTTGGCCTTTTATAATGGGTTTAGAGAGGATAGGTCATCTTTCCAGTTGAATAATTGTTGTATTGTAAATACTTTCAACTAATGTACATAATGGTTTAGCCGGTTTGTCGACGAGAGACACGCCGGCGGAAGTGATCGCTCTCTTTGAGTTTGCCGTGAACGAGAGCAGAGGTACGCACTTTCGGTTATCTAATATCTGGTTTAATTGCTATGTATAACTTGTAAAATTGATTTATGTTTTGGTTTTGGTACTGAAATACCCTGTTGTGTGATGACATTAATTCACCCTGTGTAAAACAGCCACAGTACCGTTGTGTGCTAACTAGTATTCTGTTTGGCAATCACAGGTGGACTACACGGTGATGATGGTAGCTCACGCCATGTTTTGTATGTGCTGTTTTGGTTCGCTAACAGGTATGAACCGTTGTTTTTGTATTTCGGTTTAATTAATGCTTACACACTGTCTTTCATTTCATATTATTTCATATGTTTTTGCTGAAGTTGACTTGTACTGAGCTACATGTATTTAATAGTAGCTAACAATTGTTGTAACTGTGGATGGCGCACTGTTGTGAGTGTGCGCGAGCTCTCTTTGAGTTTGTCATGAACGAGAGCAGAGGTGGACTACACAGTGATGATCGTAGCTCACGCCATGTGTTGTATGTGCTGTTTTGGTTTGATAACCAAATCACCAATAAAACAACCATCAATTGAGTACCATTGTCGGAGTCTACTTCCACCTCACACCAGACACAACGCAGATTGGATCACGCTACACTTACACACCTATCTACTAACATACATACAACATAGATACATAAATACAGACAATTAATATTCCTAAGTATGGATTCTATTTAGAGATATGATTTGAGCAATTCCTCTTTCAGTGATTTTTTGAAGGTGGAGTTGGATTTTGACTGTTTCAGACTCTCGTCAAGCTCGTTCCAGATCTGCGGGCCCCTGCATGCTATACTTAGGCTGACACATTTGAGCTTTCTCCTCTTGCCAAAGATAAGATGCCTATTTCTTGTGTTGTGGATGTGCAGTGGACGGCAGACTGGGACAAGCACAGACGGTCTGTGATTCATGTTATTTACAACTTGATACATAATTGATGCATTCAAGTCAAGTCAAGTCAAGAGTTTTAATTGTCACGGCATACAGGTATACAATGAAATGCGGGTGGTCTTGCCCGCAACGATGTGCAATACAGTGGTACATATAATAGAATCAAAAGAAGAAACAACATTGTGCAGTAACAGGTAGCAGGTAACATGGAGTGACATCTCGGTATCTGTACATAGTTATTTACAGCGCATGTGTGACATGCTAGTTAGCTTTGGTAGTGCAATACACTGTTCCTGTTATTCTAATTTAAAGTGTCCTTTCCTTTGGCCATAAGTGTGCGTGTGTGCGACATGAGTGTGTGCCCGCTCATGTTAAAGTGTTAAGTGGCTGCTCGTGTGTGAGCGTGCACAGTGTGCGTGTCGTGTGTGTGTTCATGTGTGCTTGTGTGTGGACAGTTCAATGTTCTGAGCACTCAATGTACATTGTTCATGGCTCTGATGGCCTGGGGGAAGAAGCTGAGCCTAAGCCGCTCTGTCCTAGTAGCTGAGATTTGCAGGCGTCTGCCTGACCTCAGCAGCTGAAACAGGCTGTTATTGGGGTGGTGAGGGTCTTTCATTATCCTGCAGGCTCTGGATTTGCACCTCTTGTTGTATAGAACCTGCAGGGGGGGTAGTGCAATACCCGTGGTACGCTCGGCTGAGCGCACCACTTTCTGTAGGGCCTTCTTGTCCTGTGCCGTGCTGTTTCCATACCAGGCAGTGATGTTTCCGGTCAGGATGCTCTCTACAGCTCCTGCGTAGAAGGACTGGAGTATCTTCCCCGATACTCTGAACTTCCTTAACTGTCTCAGGTGGTAGAGACGCTGTTTCGCCTTCTTTACTACTGTGCCTATGTGTGTTGACCATGTCAGGTCCTCTGAGATGTGGACCCCCAGGTACTTGAAGCTGCTCACCCTGTCCACGGTAGCCCCGTTTATCATCAGTGGTGTGTGTGTCTCCTGCTGTCCTCTCCTATAATCCACGATCAGTTCCTTGGTTTTGCCAATGTTCAGGAGCAGGCTGTTGTCCTGGCACCAGCGTTCCAGTACCTCAACCTCCTCCCGGTAGGCCTTCTCGTCGTTGTCCGAGATCAGCCCCACCACCACCGTGTCATCTGCGAACTTCACTATGGAGTTGGAGCTGAACTTGGCCACACAGTCGTGTGTGTAGAGTGAGTACAGCAGGGGGCTCAGAACACAGCCCTGGGGGGACCCGATGCTCAGGGTGATGGTGTTGGAGGTCTGACCCCCCACCCTGACCGCCTGGGGTCTTTCGCTCAGAAAGTCCAGTACCCAGGCGCTCAGGGCGGAGCTCAGACCTAGCTCGATCAGCTTGTCCACCAGTCTGGTGGGGACTATGGTGTTGAACGCTGAGCTGTAGTCAATGAACAACAGTCTCACATAGCCCCCCTTCTGACGGTCAAGGTGCGAGAGGGTGCTGTGCAGTACCTGGGAGACCGCATCGTCGGTGGACCTGTTTGTCCTGTATGCAAATTGCATAGGGTCCATATCACTGGGGAGGGAGGCACAAATGTGGTCCTTGACCAGCCTCTCGAAACATTTCATGACCACAGAGGTGAGTGCCACCGGTCTGTAGTCATTTGGACATGCTGGGGAGGGTTTCTTCGGCACAGGGATGATGGTAGACCTCTTGAAGCAGGCAGGGACCACTGACTCCGCCAGTGATTGATTAAATATGGCGGTGAACACAGGGGCCAGCTGGATGGCACAGGTCTTGAGTATACGTCCTGTTATGCCATCTGGGCCAGCAGCCTTCCTGGTGTTCACCTGCATAAATGCTCTTCTCACACTGTGTTCCGACAACGAGAGAGCGTCCCCCCCCCCCTCGCGGTTGCCCCCCCCCCTCCACAACAGCCGGCGCGCCAGTGACGTCACTAGCCGGAGAGCCGGCAGCGCCACTGTCTACACCAAACCGAGCGTAGAAGGTGTTGAGCTTGTCCGCGAGGGAGGCGTCGTCGCTCCCCATTGATGGGGCGCTGACTTTATAGTCAGTTATTGTCTTCAGTCCCTGCCATAATCCTCTTGTGTCGTTTTGTGCCATTTGTGTCTCCAGTTTGTCAGCATATGTCCTCTTAGCAAGTTTGACAGCTTTGCGTAGAGTATAGACTGAAGCCTTATACTCCTCCATGTTTCCTGACTCTCTACCCAGGTTGTAGGCGGTGGTACGAGAGTTCAGAGCTGCTCTAATAGTGCTATCCACCCACGGTTTCTGGTTTGGGAAAATCCGCACCGTTTTCCTGAGGACAATACCATCAGCTATTGTTGTTATGTAGCACACCACTATGTCTGCTAGTTCACTGACGTCACTGGCACTTCCTATGAACATATCCCAATCCGTGTCTGCAAGCACGTCCTTGAGCGTGGCCTCTGATTCGTCGGTCCACTTCTTTATCTCACGTGACACGACAGCGTCACGTGATCTCTGTTGATATGCCGGAAATAGCAAGATGGAGTCATGATCGCTCGAGCTTGTGGACCCCGTTAATGGCGAAGCGGCTACTGCCTTGTAACCCGCTTTGAACGGGGAATAGCAGTGGTCGAGTGTGTTCTTCCCTCTGGTGGAGCAAGTGATGTGTTGAAAAAAGGACGGCATCACTTTCTTCAGGTTGGCCTGGTTGAAATCGCCGGCCACTACCATCGCTGCGTCTGGGTGTTTGATCTGGTGACTGTTGAGATGATCGTGTAATTCGCCCAGCGCTTTGCCCGTGTTCGCGTGTGGGGGAATATACACGGCAGTCATGACGACTGCTGTGAACTCCCTCGGGAGGTGAAACGGACGACATAGGATAGAAAGATGTTCCAAGTCCGGCGAACACGAGTTTGAGAGGACCTGCACCCCCTCGGGATTAACCCAGGAATTGTTCGTGATGAGGCAGACTCCGCCGCCGATGGTCTTTCCTGAGCCAGCGTTGCGATCTGCACGTAAGACTGTGTTTTGGTGTACATTAAAATCAGTGTGTGTGTGTGTGTGGGTGTGCGTGTGCGTGTGCATAGACGCCTACGTAATGGAGCAGGCGAAGCGGGTGCTCTACCAGTATTGAACTTGGGGGAGCAAACTTGTCTCTTTGCTCCCTCACTTTTTGATCATATGATATATCCCCCCCCAATATATAAATATTATCTAACCATAACTACGTAATTTCAATCAAATTAATAATACGCAATGACACTTAATAGCAAGTTTTTAAGTTTCCAAAGATTGCGACACCCCCCTGCCCGATATGGTTTGATCCAGCCCCCAGCAGACATAGCGGAGCCCGGCCGGCGCACTCCAGTCTCACAGCGCTGCAGGCAGCCTCCAGGTGTAAACTGGTAGGCAGGCAGGCAGGCAGCGTGAACACTTTGTCACAACAGCAGGATCTTCCACTAAGTAAGTTCAGTTGTTCGAACAAACTATTATGTTAGACATCATCTTCACTATTGAGTGGTATAACTTCTACCACGCAATACAATAAAATAGTTTCATGGTCCGAAATGCCATCTGGTCATACCAATAATAATAATAATAATAATAATAATAATAATAACAAAGTTTCCCTCTGGTTGGCGTTAGCTTTAGTGCTAGCCGCTAGCTAACGTTGTCATATATCTAGATATGTGGTGTCGTCAGCTGGATAACGTTGACTTCGTTTGCAAATTTTAACGTTCGCTATGGCAGACGAGCAGGGCCGGATTTTGTATAATAATAATAATGCAATAAAAGTCTGAAAATGAAGGGATTATGTCCATGAGTGTCATTTTTTTAAATTAAGGCCTGCCTCTTATATAAGCCTCTCTAATAAAGGCCTGGTGCTCTTTGCAGCTGAGGTAAATAGAAGACCCGTCCTATATTTGAGGATTTACGGTAAATCAAGATGTTCAATTATCTTAAGGTACAATACCTGAAATGAAAATGTGTGTGTGTGTGTCCAGCCAACCAGGTAACATGGCAGAAAAAAGAAAGAATACAGACATCGGAGCATTTTTCAGTACACCAAAACGCAAAGTAAGAACCCTAGTAGCCTAATAGCTCAAAGACTTAAAGGGCGGGCTCCACAAATAATGGATTGCACGGTGTTAATTGCACCCTTACTTACAATTCATTATGAATTGTAAATGGGGGACCCTGATGTAAACAAAACAAAAGTCTTTCTCTGGTCTGCATCCCCTTAACAATTGTGTGTATTGAGCCGTACTATATTGTACCCATTCTGCAATATGTTAATAACATTTTTTATCAATCAATAACAGATTGCAGAATGGGTACAGTACAGTACAGTACGGCTCAATACACACAATTGTTAAGGGGATCCAGACCAGAGAAAGACTTTCATCTAGTTTACATCAGGGTTCCCCATTTTCAATTCATAATGAATTGTAAGTAAGGGTGCAATAGAAATGTTTCATAATGATGTTCAGTGTATTCATAAGTGTATTACTCTCCTTAATGTAGAATGATATGGTGACTGTACAGACTCAGGAAGGAGAGAAAGAGACCCAAGAGTTACAGGTAATGGAAATATCAGACAGTCAGCTTAAAGTGTAGGATAACATAACAAATTAAGACACAAATACTTGGATTATATATCCCCCCCTCTCTCCCTTTCTTTACAGAGTAGCATAAAGATTGTGTATTCAAACCGGTTCAGTGTATTCATAAGTGTATTGCTCTCCTTAATGTAGAATGATATGGTGACTGTGCAGACTCAGGGAGGAGGCAGAGAAGGAGAGAAAGAGACCCAAGAGTTACAGGTAATGGAAATATCAGACAGCTTAAAGTGTAGGATAACATAACAAATTAAGACACAAAATAGGCTATATTTACAGCAGACCCTGTTATTGTTCCTTGTTGGTATTTTTTCTCTCTTTCTTATTAAAAACTTGGCCTATTTGAAAGGAGATTGATTTAATAAAAATAAAAGAGCGAAAAATCAATATACAGTATATATACAGTATATATATATATATTAATATATTATTATTATTATTATTATTATTATTATTATTATTATTATTATTATTATTATTATAGTAATTGGCTATCATACTGCAATATAAACTGAGTTTTATAGTGAAAAGAGCAGCTTTATTAGTCAAGATTGAAGGCTCTCTATTGCAGGAAATTGCACGTACAGGTTCATTAAATGAAAAAAATATGTGCCATGAAGGGGGTTGTGCCGGACCCCCTCCTTGACCATTGCCTGTCAAAAAAAAAAAAAAAAAAATTGCACCCCCACTTTCAACTATAACTAGGCGGCCATGTGCGTGTGTGCGTGCGTGCTTGTGTGTGCGTGTGTGTGTGTGTGTGCATGTGCGTGTGTGTGCGTGTGTGTGTGCGTGTGTGTGCGCGTGTGTGTGTGTGCGTGTGCGTGTGTGTGTGTGGGAGAGAAAGTCAAAAAAAAAAAAAAAAAAAAAAAAAAAATTGCACCCCCACTTTCAACTATAACTAGGCGGCCATGTGCGTGTGTGCGTGCGTGCTTGTGTGTGCGTGTGTGTGTGTGTGTGCATGTGCATGTGTGTGCGTGTGTGTGTGCGTGTGTGTGCGCGTGTGTGTGTGTGCGTGTGCGTGTGTGTGTGTGTGTGGGAGAGAAAGTGACAGACAGGGCCTTGCTGGAGGCTTGCCTTTGATCCTATCTTCAGAAATAACTCTCCCACTTCAAACGGCCTCCGCTGTGTCAGGTAGACGTGTCTCAGACATGTCTGTTTGCATCCAACTCAGATGGTACTGTGACTCCAATAAAGGTTGGGAACTCAAGTGAGGAGCGTGTGTGTGCGTGCATGCGTGTGTGTAATAAAACATGCTCACTCGTCATAATGGCACAGTGGACGCTGATCAGAAGGCCTTGTGAGTTTGTGTGTTTCTTTGCACAGTTGGTTGATTTACGGCAACGTCGGGTGCAGCTAAAACGTCTCAGGAGGATTGCGGAGCTATTCGCGTTAATAAGAGGAAATTGATTTGTGGAATGTGCCTTCACAGTCTCCAGCCGTCTCCAAGGTGTTCATTATTCACATGAACAGGAACACCGCCTCTTCATACACTCTGAAGTAAACACCACTTCAGCTTTAAAAAAATGTCTTTGTTTGAAAATAGTCTGACTAAATCACATCTATATTCACTAGATTTCCACATGTGTCACATTTGTTGAAGAGCATTTTGTTAAGGAGGCAGGTGCAAAAAATGGCTTGAAATCAAATGGGATCTCATTTGCCACTGAGTCTTGTGTGTTTTTTGCCTCCTGGGAAATTGGATTTTCTACACCTATTTTCCCTTATTCTAATACTCTGAGCTCAGCCTAACCGCTCGTCGCGTCTCAATCACCTAATGTCTTTAACTTTGATATGGGGGAGATGGGGGTAGGAGTGGCAGGTGCAGCGTGCTGCTACAGAACAGCCTGTGAGCGACTCGAGACAGCCTAGGTCAGGCTGCGGTCCGACTATGACTCACAACGGGACCCCACCAGGCGCGAGCTTCGTGCGAGAACAGCACATGTGGCCGTCCACACCGAGTCCGACTTCAGAGCGGGTGAAGCGCATGGAGGAAGGCACATTTACATTGGAATAGCTGTAAATGCCTATATGCGAGGTCAGAACCCGTTTGAAGATTTTTTTTAAAGATTTCCAGTTCCAGTGTTCTATTGTCCATGTTGCATGTATAACCAGTTATTATCTAATTAATTAGAATGTTAGAATACATTTTAGAATGATGAAATCAGTGTGACTCACTAGCGGACTGACCATCGGGAGCAGCAGGAGTTTTCCCGGTGGCCTGGCAGACTGGCATGGCTGGCTGCCCTGGCAGACTGGCAAATGCTTTTTTTTTTATTTTAAAATGTGTTTGTTTGTGCCCGCAGTCAGGCCACTGAACTCCGAAGCAGGCCAGGTCGGTATACATGTTTCTATTTGCGCATATATAAATTCAGGCAAGCAGGCAGGAACAAATGAGTTAACTTGTTATTCACAACCCCGCGCGATGCAGTGCGCATGCGCAGGCCTCACCAGTCGCCAATCTCAAACAAGCCTATTAATTTAAATCATGATGAGATCAACTGGCGAAACCCGGGAGATACGAACGTTTTGGATAGCTCTAGAATGGGTGAAGACGAACCTCGGACAACATTTTTAAGAATGAGACGAAAGTGGGGCGTGTTATTAGGTGTTATTACGCGAGTTTTATGGGTGGGTATGGGTATGGGCCTGGCGCCTGGCCTGCCTGAGTCAAATTCCCGGTAGGAATTATGGGCCCAGTCCGCGACTGGTGTGACTGTACTCCTGAAAAAGTATAGTATGGTTTATTTGTATTGGGAAAGATACAGACACATTAGCTGGTTGGTAATAATGCAGATATTGAGTGTATTTCTATGAAAATGCACGTGGCGCACGCCTCTGAATCCAACCAAAGCGAAAAAATTTGCTTCCCGCCCGCAAGCGGCCGGTGTGAACAGCGACGCCCGTTAAGATGGGAGCGAAAGTGAAGCGCCTCACGCCCGCCCGCCTCACGCCCCTGTCCCGCGTTCGGTGGGTTTGGGCTGTTATGCTCCATGGAAATAGAAATTCGGACTCACCTATTTCATCCCATGTCAAGTTATGTCACTCTAGCTGTCGTTCCATCTTAGCGAGTCTCATTTCCCCGCTCCCTGCATCGGGCCCGGACTCTCGGCCTTGGCCCACAGGCACTGTTGCTAATATGGCTAAGCTTTCTGTCATAACCGCGCTGCACACAGTTATTAACCTCCATGGCAGAGCCTCCGTGCTGAGCTTAATTGCTGCCAATATCATGTTACGGCTCAATCTAATAGACATTATACGTGCCGCACCGAAAGGACAAATCGTCCGCTCTTTTTGTTCCGTAAGTTCATTTGCTCCCTGTTGGACAATAAAGTTCCGTGAGGCAAAGCCCATTGAACATGGCAGTAATATTCTTGGATATGGGCCCTTTGATTAACTATCTGTATGGAGGGAGAGGGGGGGGGGTGGAGGAGAGGAGGGAGGGAGGGAGGGAGGGAGGGAGGGAGGGAGGGAGGGAGGGAGGGAGGGAGGGAGAAAGGAATGGACAGAGAGCAAAGAAGTGACAGAAAATAGTTTATCGAAGAAAATTCATACAATAAGAAATGAGACAAACAAAGGAAGGAGGAGAAAACATATTAAAAAGAAAAAAATTGTAGATAATTGGGATGAAGAACATGCAGAAAAAGAAAGAAAAATAATACAATCTCTGTCAAACTTTTCCTACATTACAGATGCAACTGGTGTCATGTGTGGTACAGCAGCTCTGTTGAAGTCATACTTCCTCTCACCAGGCAAATCACCTACAGGGCTCAAATGACCAAATCCCTTCCTTCTCAGTTAGTGTCACTTCCCAAAGGCACACACACACACACACACACGCACGCAGGCACGCACGCGCACGCACGCACACACGCACACACACACATGCACACACACACACACACACACACACACACACACACACACACACACACACACACACACACACACACACACACACACACACACACACACACACACACACACACACACACACACACACACACAGCAGTGTAATTGCCATTGATTAAATAAGCAAGCTATGGAATAAACAAACACACTCAGACCTTTTAGAAATGGGGAGGACAGCCAGAGGGAGAGAGATCCTTCTGACTGTAAGAGAAAGAAACAAGAGATATTACAATTAGCTTCAGGTGGAGCTCTGTGTTGCTGTGTGAGAGTGATTGAGCATTGTTTAAATGGGAGAGTGGGAGGCAACATGGCGAACTCAATCACAACGTGCACGTCTCTCCTAGCAATTATGTGCATCACGTTTATTTCAGCCATATATGTGTGTGTGTGTACGTACGTACGTGCATACGCATATAGTTAGTCAGTAAAATATATCCTTAAAATATCCCAACCGTTAAAACATACAGTAGGCCTTGCCGTCAATATACAAAGGTGCACTGGTTACTATACACCTATTAACATGTATGCCCACATTTCCACGAGGCAAACAGAAATGAATAGATGTGCAGTCCTCATACACACACACACACACACACGCACGCACGCATGCACGCATGCACGCACGCACACACACACACACACACAAACACACACACACACACACACCTACTGTACACACACACACACACACACACACACACACACACACACACACACACACACACACACACACACACACACACACACACACACACACACACACACACACACACACACTGCACAAACACCTAATGACCAATTCTGCACCCATCATGTCTTGGGTAAAAATAAACTGTCATGGATGCTATGCCAGCATTGTTAGTTGTGGGCTTAATTTGCTGTCTGAGGATTGTATTCAGATTGATATTGGGTCTCATTCCCGAACGGATTTACGACAAAAAATTTCCTCTTAAGCAGATTTCTGCCCATTTAAGACATATTAGCGCTAGTAGAGCGATTCGCCACATTTTCCTGAGATCAGATTACATTTTTTTTAACAAATTTTTTTATTTACAATTTTTGACATGACATAAAACTAGACACACAAACATTAACAGTAAAAATCCACAATAAATCACAGGACTATGACAGTCCAGTATTTGAATCAATATAAATGTAGATTACAAGATATATACATAATAATTACAATACAATACAATACATACATATGCTCTTGCTCGCTCTCCCCCCCTCAGGACCCCTTTTGGACAGTCCAACCATTATTTCGTTTAAAACCAAGGATTACAAATTCATATGCTATGCTTTATTTTCTCCACCACAACTGACCTTTGCTATGCTGGCTTCATTAACACCTAGGATTCGTGCGGTAGATATCTCTAAATAAATCACATCAAGATAGGTAAGAATCCATACCTTCAGGCACATTTTCTCCGGTTGAATCCAACGTGATGCTATTAGCTTTTTGGCAGCCATAAGACCGGACAAGATTAGCCTCTTTACATGTACAGAGTGTGATAACTGAGCGACATTATTCAGCAACAATACCGAAGGAAGTACAGGTATGGTCAGAAATAAAAATTCTGATAATTGCATGGTTAGTTCTTCCCAGAATATCTTAACAGGGGGGCATTCCCAATACATATGCATAAATGTACCGATATCACCCTTTAGACATAAGGAGCATCGAGAGTCTTGTTTAAGTCCCATTCGGTTCAGTCGTATCGGAGTCAGATAAGTCCTATGAATAAAATTAAGATTAATCTGTTGATGATCCGGGTTGTGTGACGATAGCCGAACGTTTGCCCATACTTCAGCCCAATCAAAATCTACTTCCAAGTCTGGTATATCCTTCCTCCAAACTGAGTCTAGGGGAAGGACTTCATACAAAGATGTAAGTAAGTGATGATAAAAATCAGAGACGAAGCCTCTCGATGTCTCCCTTTCATAAAAGAATTTGTGATATATGTGGTGCTCAAGTGGTATCTTTAATGGGACTCCATGAGCCTTCAAAGTTGCTAATAACTGTAGATAGAAATAATAAGTGGAACAGGTGAGGTTAAATTTGTTATGTATATCTTGATAGCTACAGAAACCCTGTTCGTTGAAAATATCCCCTAATGTATGTATGCCCTTCTTTTCCCATTTGGTATATCTGATAGGTTGTTGTGCAATACGTAGTAAATAGTTATTAAATATGGGAGAATGACTATGCCATTTGTATTGGTTAGTAAATGTTTTCTGTGTGTCACGCCATATCCGGATCACATGTGTAATAAGAGAGCCACATTTCAAGTTGCATTGCTTAATTGATAAATTGGTGTATACTATATCCTATAGTCTATGTGGTGACACTATGTTCTCCTCTAATGGTCTCCAGGATACAGCTGCTTGAGAATCAAACCAGGTGATCAGTGGTCTTAAAGAGAACGCTTTAAAATAGTTATAGAAGTCTGGAAATGCTAAACCTCCGTCGGCTTTATTTCTCTGTGCAGTGGATCTTTTTATTCGTGGAGGTTTGTTGTTCCAAATAAATTTATATGCAGCGGATTGTAATTTTTCCAGTAACCAACAGGGGGGGATAACGGCAGCATCGAACTGAAGAAGTTGATTCTTGGTAAAACATCCATCTTAACTATTGATGCTCGGGCCTGCACTGAGTTTTTTTAGTTTTGACCATCTGTCGAAGTCCTTTGTGATCCTATCTAGGATTCCGGTATAATTAAACTTCACCGTTTGGCATATAGTGGGAAATATTTCGACTCCAAGACATCTAAAGTGTTCTACCATTGGTATATTTTCTGGGAGGATGGTTGCCTTCGCAATGACATTAAGTGGAAGGAATGCCGATTTTGGCCAGTTTATCTTAAATCCTGATAGATTGCCAAAATCATCTATCAGCTTGAGCAAATGAGGTATTGAGGTGGTAGGGTTTTGTATGAACAATATTACATTGTCCGCATATAAACTAATATGATGCTCTGTACCCCTAATTGAGATCGGTTCTATAATTTGGGATTGTCTTATATACTGTGCCAAAGGCTCCAGGGAAAGGGCAAATAGTCCGGGACTAAGAGGGCAACCCTGTCTGGACGAACGCGACACAGGGAAGTGTGGGGAGGTGAATTTATAATCATGGCCGAAGGATCTTTGTATAGTACTTTGATCATATTAATGAATCCATCTCCTAACCCCATCCTTCCCAATACTACCCATAAATAAGACCATTCTAACCTATCAAAGGCCTTCATCGCATCCAAGGATAATACAGCTATCGGAGGCACGGCATCCTTGCTGGAGTCTATCACATGCAGTATCCGTCTAATATTATCCGTGATCAGACGGCCTCTTATGAAGCCTGTCTGATCAGGATGAACTAAAGATGTCATATGCTTTTGACGTCTGATGGCTAGTACCTTGGCATACAGCTTGAGATTGGTTCCGAGGAGGCTTAAGGGTCTATAACTACCGCATTCGGTGGGATCTTTATCCTTTTTAAGGAGGACAGATATGAGTGCCATATTGACGTCCCTGGGGAAGTTCCCCTCTTTGACTGAGTATAAAATCATATCAAGTAATATGGGTCCAATTACATCCCAACATGAAAGGTACAGTTCTGGTGGGATACCATCCCATCCAGGAGCCTTACCACTTTGCAATTCAGATATAGCCTCCCTAAGTTCCTCTATTGTAATAGGTGCATCTAACTGTTTAGCGTCTTCCTCTGACATTTTTGGTAGTTTAATTTTATCAAGAAATTTATCCAGTTTATTATGATCGAAATCCACTTCCGACTTGTATAGGTTGGAGTAAAACGCCCTGAAAGTCTCGTTATTTTTTTCGGGGTCTGTAACAAGTCCTTGTTGGTCATTAATAGCAGGGATGTCAGCAAATTGTGCATTTGCTCGTATCTTCATAGCTAGTAGGTGACTCGGTTTAGAACCATGAAAATAATAATGTTGTCTTGTACTGCGTATTTGAAATTCAGAATGTTGTTTTATGATAGAATTAATCTCTTTTTTTAACACTTTAATTCGAGAATCCAATTGATACGAGTAGTTGCGTTGTAAGGAGGAGAACAATGACAAGTGAAGAGTTTCCAGCTCTACCAATTTGGAATGTCGTTTCTTGCGCAGGTTGGAGGCAAAGACCGTAGTGTTTCCCTTGATAAAACTCTTTACCGATATCCATAACATTCTGGGGTCTTGTACCGAAGCCGCATTAATCTGCAGGAATTTATCTAGTTCAACTTTGAATTGTAAAATGAATTCAGCGTTTTTCAACAGTGTTGAGTTAAAATGCCATCTTGGGGCTCGGGATGTCAATCTGCTAAATGAGCCCTTTAGGAG
Source organism: Notolepis coatsorum (assembly GCF_963971535.1). Lineage (NCBI taxonomy): Eukaryota > Metazoa > Chordata > Actinopteri > Aulopiformes > Paralepididae > Notolepis > Notolepis coatsorum. The sequence continues at coordinate 64,054,182 of NC_140171.1, forward strand.
TAAATAGCTGTGGTCTGATAGTGTACTATGTACCATTTCCACGTCAAAGCTATCAAATAGTCTAGGGGATGCACAAACATAATCTATTCTGGAAAATGTCTTGTGTCTTCCTGAAAGAAAAGAGTACTCTCGGGCCGTTGGGTTGAGTAATCGCCACAAATCATTTACGCCTGTATCCTTGGCCCATGCCTGTAATGCATTAGAGGCCTGTTTCTGATCATTGGAAGTGGTGGGATTAGATTTATCAATCGAGGGGTCCCAGATGGCATTAAAATTCGCTCCAGTTATAAATGAATACTCAGGGAGATCAAGCATTGCTCTAGTGAGTGTAGCGTAGAAGTTAGCGTTGTAAAGATTAGGAGAGTAAGCCGCTACCAAAGCGATTTTCCTGTTACTGTAGTCTATTTTAGCAATGGTTATTCGGCCGTTTGCATCAGACCATACAATAATTTAATATTCAGATTACGTTTTACGACTATAGCTACACCACGAGATCTAGTTCCAAAAGATGAGTAGCTTATGTTTTGATATATTTTATCAGCTAGCTTTACATTGTCATTCAATACAAGGTGCGTTTCGCTTAAAAGAGCCACATCAACCTGTTTGCTTTTCATCAATGTGAGCACGCTTTTGCGTTTATGTTGTATGTTTAGACCCCCAGTATTCCAAATCATTATATTCAAACTAGCCATAATCTAAACATGTTGCAGTATTCCTGTGTGTAATTCGACTAAAGTAGTGATTCATAATAGATATATATCCAATTGAGGTCCTGTTATGAGCCGAGCTTGAGCATGATAACCAACATATAGAAAACGAATACATATAATCCCCTATTCAGAAATGCGAGGCCCTGCGCGAGATTTAAACGCCAAGAGTAGAGAACATCTGATCCTGAGATCAGATTGGAGCGTGGCTGAGAGCAGATTTAAGAGTGCTGAGGAGCACACTTATGATTGATTGACTAATTGAAAATTGTATTAACTTGACAGACTGTGTTCTCATAGTGATTCCTTCATGTTAACGCTACAGGCCTCCTTGGAATTAATTACTTAATCATAATTAAAATAAATATGCCAATATTTGTACGATAAGAAATTACGCATTTGATGTCAGAAAAATAAATAATATGGATTAATCTGATCACAGGGCAGCTGGATTACCCATATCTGAACCAGCTATTTTGGACAAATGTATAATTACTTTAATTACTCAGACAATTATTGTGAAATGATTGAAAATAATAATTATTGAATGCCTTCTGTGGAATTTGTATTTCTTATTTGTTACACATCTGTTTTAATGATTAATTATATACATTTGAAAGAATGCAGGTCAACATGCAATATATCCCATTGATTGGTATACAATGGGACAGACCTTTGTTTGATATAGCAATACACCTGCATTCCTTCGAATATATCATTAATCAATTAAACTTATATTGAAATACACTATATAGCCTACACACCAACACTGAAATGACAGTGGATAAATAAATAAATAAATAAGAACTAAAGCTAATCGCATGGAAATAGACTGCATTAATATTCCATAACAAGTCTTGTGTGCACCAGTATGGCCTATACATGTCTAATGAACAGTATAGGCTTAATATAAATTATTATAGTTACTTGTTTCATTAGGATTTAGTAGTTACCGCCCCAACAGGTCCACGGAGGACGCCATAGCCCATGTGCTGCACACAGCAGCATCACACCTGGACAAGAGGCAGGGGAACTATGTGAGAATGCTATTCATCGACTACAGCTCGGCATTCAATACCATAGTCCCCTCCATACTCATAGCCAAGCTCAGGGACCTGGGCTTGAACTATGACCTCTGCCAGTGGGTCTTGGACTTCCTGACTGGCAGACCCCAGGTGGTGAGAGCAGGCAACTGCACCTCCTCATCCATCACCCTCAACATAGGGGCCCCCCAGGGCTGTGTTCTGAGTCCCCTCCTCTACTCCCTGTACACACATGACTGTGTGGCTCAGCGGAGTAGCAATACAATCATCAAATTTGCTGACGACACAGTGGTGGTGGGCCTGATCTCTGCCAACGACGAGAGGGCCTACCTGGAAGAGGTCAAGGTCCTGGCGGGATGGTGCCAGGAAAACAGCCTCTCCCTGAACGTCAGCAAAACAAAGGAGATGATTGTGGACTTCAGGAGGTCGGGGGTCAAGGACTACAGCCCCCTCAGCATCGACGGGGCACCGGTTGAGAGAGTCAACAGCTTTAAGTACCTCGGAGCCTACATATCCGAGGACTTGATATGGACCACACACATTGACAGTGTTGTGAAGAAGGCACGACAACGCCTCTACTTCCTCAGGCGCCTAAGGAAGTTCCAAGTCAGTCAGAAGATCCTTAAGAACTTCTACTCATGTACAATAGAGAGCATCTTGACCGGCAACATCACCTCCTGGTTTGGGAATAGCACTGCACAAGACCGAAGCAGACTACAAAGAGTGACACGTTCAGCCGAACGCACAATTGGAGGGGGGCTCCCCACCCTCCAGAACATTTACAACAAGCGTTGCAAGGGCAAGGCTAAGAGAATCATTAAAGACTCCAGTCACCCGAACAACTGCCTCTTTGAACTGCTGCGGTCAGGCAAGCGATACCGGAGTCTCAAGGCGAGCACAGAAAGATTCAGAAGAAGCTTCTATCCCCAGGCCATCAGGCTGCTAAACGAACAATGAATGAACACTACACAACAACAACCACCAAACGCACATAGCACACACATCCACACGCACACACTCACTTTAAACAAACACACTGTAGCACCCACTCCACACACTTTATAGCACACACCCACTTTAAACAAACACACTGTAGCACCCACTCCCCACACTTTATATTTATTGATGAAGGATTGCACTACAACTCGTACACCTTACTGTAAATTGTACCTAAATTGTACCTCATCCCATTTCTGCTTTGCACTAGATAGTACTGTACATTAGTACACTGCATAGTATTGTATATTACATGGTAACTCAGAACATTGTACATATGTCTATACCGAACACTGTGACCTCATTTTCTTCTTCTAAATTACATGCTATACTATGTTATTTGATACTATCTTGTCTAGCACAGTCTCTGGAGCGTAACAGTAAGAAGCATTTTGTATGAAAGTATTCTGTACTTCTGTATGACAACTATTAAAGAAACTTAAACTTAAACTTAAACTTAAACTTAAAACTTAACTTAAAGAAACTTAAACTTAAAGATACTATATATATGCTCTGCCTCTGCCCTACGTACTGTATAAGTACAGACTGTACCTATACTGTACAAAGGGCAGAGCATATAGTATCTACTAAATCCTAATGCAACAAGTCATTAATGGAATAATAAGCCTATACTGCGTTCATTCATTACGCTGTAGGCATTATTGGAATAATAAGCCTATACTGCGTTCATTCATTACGCCGTAGGCTACAGTATACTGCGCATGCGCGCGCGTGCGCGTGTGTGTGTGCGCGCGCATGGTGCAGCAGGTGTACCACGAGCTGTACTATATATATGATGACAATACATTAATCTAATCTCATTTCTATGGGTCGCGCAAGACTCGCAAGGCACTTCTGCCTCCATTTCCACACAGCTGCGTCACTAGTTGCATTATAAGGAGCTCTGGAGGCATTGTTTTGTATGCAAATGACCTGAACGGGGACGCGCTTTCGTGTTTGAGACATAATGCCATTCCCCAAGCAGATGGTACAGGTGCAACCGTTTGAGCCACTTAAGACATATTACCAGCACGTTGGGGACTCAGAGTGAACTTGTCATTGATTCTGTCTCAGCCAGTTCCAAGATAAGTCTTCCAAGAGAACTCTTTGGAAAATGTTGGGGAATGAGACCCATTGTCCTGAGGAAAGATGATTCATGTGTTCATGTTGTAATTGTCCTGAGGACAGATCCTTAGTGTGTTCAGGTTATGACTGTATTGTCCTATAGAGGACAGATACATTTTTTACCCATTGCTTACACATTAAAAGTGAATGCTTAGACAAGAGCATCAAAACAACACAAATAAAAAGCTGGATATTATTTTGTGTCATGTTTCCAAATAAGATTGTTGGGTAACACTTTATAATAACACTCAGTTATAAGACCTTTATAAGGTATTTGTAGATAATGAACTAATCATGAACAAACCATTTATAAACATTTGTAAATTATTATTAAATCATTTATAACTATATTTTTATAACATTTACAAATTAGTTATACATTATTTATAACTCATCAACATTGTTTGTACTTGATTTGTTCAATGTTGTTTAATGTGTAGTAACACATTTGTATATGCTTTGAAAAATGGATATGAAAAAACTACTATACTGTACCTCCATTTATTTGTTCATGTTCAACAGATGATTTGTAAAACAATCTTAAACTATCTATAAATCATTTGCAGATGTTATTGTGTGCCCTAATCTAAATTGAAGACTATTCATCATTAACAATTGTCTAATAGTTTGTTTATTTGTGGACTTTTATGAATACACACAAAGCAATTACCAGACTTGTCTTTTCATGTTTAACAAATTATTTGTTAACCTGTTAGCAAGCGCCCCCAAAATTGTCCATTTTAGTTTTCGTTTTTGAGAACTGCATACTTATATTGCAAACCAAAACAACATACTTTATACTTATAACACATGCATGAACCTGGTCTCTTTTGAAAGATGACATTCTGAAGTTTCTGATTCCAGAAAAAATTCACTTTTAGTGCTAACGTAATAGAGTTACATATGTCTGAACTTGAGTTGTAAAAAAACTTGTTACTCAAGTTTTTCTGTAGTAGTTAGTAGTCCAGAGGTAGTATTTCCCCAGAAGGCTTACAAATACAGACGTAGCCATAGCATGAAGCCTTATGTAGTACATATCCAAATTTCATAAAGATCCATTCAGAAATGAGTGATTAGGAGTGATTTTGGTAAACTGTGTACAAAGAAAAACTCAGTTTTCTCATAGACTTCAATTCATTTGGCTTCCTGTTAAAGAATTTAGTTGTTCACCTAGATCCCTGATTCACACATCCCCACATGGGGTATCATTGGAAGCCACACTCATTGGCTACAACGATCCACAATAATTTTCGAGATCGGATCTAGATTGACGGAACTACTGCAGCCTGAGTCGGGAGTGGTATTTTGCGCAATACCGTGTACTTTGCACAAGCCCTAAATACCGGCATGTAACTCGAGAACCGCTGAATGGATTTTGTCGGATTTTGTCACTATCGACAGGCAAAAAATAAGCCTTCAATTCGATATGCACACCCGAGCCACTAGGGGTCGCCAAAGTGCCGGTTGCAAAAAGTCTGAAAAACTGCCCTCATATGGGCTGTCGCAGCTTCATAAAACATCTATAAATCATTTGCAGATGTTATTATGTGCCCTAATATAAAGTGAAGACTATTCATCATTAACAAATGTCTAATACAGTTAATTATTTGTTGACTTTTTCATCACATTACAAATGTTGACAGCTTTCGGATCCACCCTTCTTTGTGACTTTGTGACAGAATTAGGACTATAGATGAATGCAATTTATTAACATATACAATACATGTGCACACATAACATATAGTGTAACCTGGGAGACACTAGGACCCAGGAGTACCCTGGCCAGGTATTGCCAGAGTATGTAGAGAAAGTCTCACATGAGTGAAACTTGACTTCACGTTTGTTCCTGTCTCTTTGAATGGAAGCTACATACATGTTATACATCAACAATGTGTTACTACACATTAAATAACATTATTTAATGATGAACAAATCAAGTACAAACAATGTTGATAATGAGTTATAAACAATGTATAACTAATTTGTAAATGTTAAACAAATATAGTTATAAATGATTTAATAATCATTTATGAATGTATATAAATGGTTTGTTCATGATTAGTTCATTATCTACAAATACCTTATAAATCGGTGTTATTATAAAGTGTTACCGATTGTTGCTTCAATTTGTTGGTTAGATGACCTCCGTGATCAATCTCGCTCTAAGTGAAGTTTCTCTGTTTAGTTCACTTAGCCATTATTCCACATTCCACAAACAGGCATGTTTGAAATGTTCCAATGGGGTGTGTTTAATTACCATATTATGGTTAATTAGGGGCGGTTCTGTATGCAAATACTACGTGCACGAGCATAGGCGGTAAGAACAATTGATATTTATCAACACGGAGTACTTGCATGTGTGCGTACGACCTGTGTATGCACGTTTGATAAATCCCGATTTTTATGTGCATAGAGACATTCTAAATTCCGTGCGTAGGAGCGAAAATAGAACACTTTCCACGCATTATTGATAAATGAGGGCCCTGGAGTCTGGAGATGTTTTTGAATTAATTACCACTGCTATCATTGAATTTTAAGTGTTTTATTCAAACATTGTACATCTGTGGTGTTTCTGGTGACATCTGACCAAATATAAAATAAGTGAGACTATAATAAAACATGTACTGGTACCATAGTACTACAGGGTACTATAGGATGCTACATGGTACTACATGGCATTATGTGGTACATGACACTACATGGTACTACAGGGAACTAGATGGTAGGACAGAGTACTACATGGTACGGGTGTAACGGTACGCGGATACGTACACACTAAAAACAGATTGGTCAAATTTGACCCAATTTGGGTTATTTTTGACCCAATTCACTGGTCAAAAAGGGCCCGACCAGTGTGTGGGTTAATTTGACCCAATATTATTGGTTATTTCATTTGACCCATAACTTGGGTCAAATAAACGAATACTAACAACCCATTTTAAGGGTCAAAATAACCCAACCTCCAAGTTGATTTGACCCCATATTGGGTTATACCAACGACCCATTTTAAGGGTCAAAATAACCCAACCTCCAAGTTGATTTGACCCCATATTGGGTTATACCAACGACCCATTTTAAGGGTCAAAATAACCCAACTTCCAAGTTGATTTGACCCCATATTGGGTTATACCAACGACCCATTTTATGGGTCAAAATAACCCAACTTCCAAGTTGATTTGACCCCATATTGGGTTATACCAATGACCCATTTTAAGGGTCAAAATAACCCAATTTTCAAGTTGATTTGACCCCATATTGGGTTATACAAACGACCCATTTTAAGGGTCAAAATAACCCAACCTCCTAGTTGATTTGACCCCGTATTGGGTTATACAAACGACCCATTTTAAGGGTCAAAATAGTTGCTTTGACTGAATCTTGGGTTACATCAAAAGGGTCAAATAGACCCTATTCACAGCAGCCATCTTGTGAGCCAGATTGACAACGATTGACCAACAGATGGACACAGCAACATGATTAGTTACACATGTGTCAGTCTGGTTCACAGGATGTAGGTTTACCCTGCTGTGTCAAGATGGCTGCTGTGAAAAGGGCCTATTAACACAACTGCTATAGTTAGTACACTACATTAGGTTGGCACAGATACTTGATTGAAAGGTATAACAGTCTAAATGTGCTGAAATCAATGAAAAGAACAGACCAAGGCATAGAATACATTTAACTTCAAAATGTATTACACTTGTTGCATATACATGTCACGGCGTGTGGACATCAAAAAGTGCTTTCATGTCAAACTGATTTCCTGTTTAAATAACAAATAATAAATAATACATATCGGTATCTGGTTTTGTACTGCTTTACTGCCCTGTTGGAACACTCCCCCAGATATTGATAGATCAAAACACATATATACTAAGGCTGTCAAAGTTAACGCGGTATTAACACGTTATCGCCCGATTCTATTAACGCCACAATTTTTTTTAACTCACGATTAACTTTTAAGATTTTTTTTTACTAGACTATCAGGTGTATTATTGATGCTCTCATTGATACTATGTTTGTTTCTGAAGTGTGTGTGTGTGTGTGTGTGTGTGTGTGTGTGTGTGTGTGTGTGTGTGCGTGTGTGTGTGTGTGTGTGTGTGTGTGTGTGTGTGTGTGTGTGTGTGTGTGTGTGTGTGTGTGTGAGAGATATAGAGAGAGAGAGGGGGGTGAGAGAGAAGGGAAGGGGCAAGAGAGAAAGAGAGCTGGGAGAGTGTGTGTGAGAGAGAGAGGGGGGGTGTGTGCGATTACTCAGCCCTTGTGTGGGTGAATGTAACAAGTTCCTAACATTTTCTTTCCCCTATTATTTCATGTACACTTTATTCATTGTTTTAATGAATTTTCTTTCTTTTAAGTTATTTTGTGCATCACTCTGTTTTGAATTTGATGCAAATTTGCAATGCATGAGGGTCATCCTTTTGTGTTAAATGACTGCATAACGAAAGCATTTGTTGACTCGCATGTTGATAAAAGAGTATTAAAACTTGGAACTTGAAAAAGATCCGTTTAAGGTAGAATTTTTTTATTAATTTGTGATTAATCGCGAGTTAACTATGGACAATCATGCGATTAATCGTGTTAAATATTTTAATCGATTGACAGCACTAATATATACATATAGAAATACGGGATTTAGCGTCTACCCATCTCCCTCCTCCTCCATCTCTTCCCCCAACTTCCCTCCTGCTACTTCACCTATTCCACCTCCTCCTCATTTGTACGTTTTGCGTTACGTACGGCTGTCCTTAAGAATGCTACATGCTTGGACTCTGGTCCCTCAATATTATATATAACGTGCTGGAGAAACTCCCATGCATGAACACACTGCCTGGGGTACTTTATGTCAAATACATAAAATGCTTTAAAACACGTATCAACTGCCCCGAGCATTGTGCGTTCAGGGTGTGCCCGACCTGCATAGATCACGAATGCCTGAGCACAACATGTGTGTGGTTCTCCCAGCACCAAAACCGAGGGAGAGGGTCTTGCCTGCTGGAGGTACTCCACCATATTTGTCCCAACCTAAAATAAGCAAAGAAAGAATGTTAAATACAGGTGAATCTTGGGTTGACAGTAGCCCCTTTCGTGACTGTGGTTTGCAAGCCTGGGGCTTTTGTGACCGCAGTCACGAAAGGGGCTAGGTTGACAGCAAATCATAAGCAAGATAACAGGTTTATACCAACTATACAAGCGAGCCAAATTAAATCAAGTTCGTTTTTTTTCTCATGCCAATGGAACGTGCAATGACATTTTGGAGGGCTCAAAACAGTGGTTTTAACTCGTCTTTGTAAATGAGGGAAACCTCAATGCCTTTCGAGTTTAAATAGAGGTTATGGGGGCCATAGCCCGATCAGGCTACAGATGTCTTCGTCAACCTTATAGCCTGACAACTTTGGTGCACCAACATCCTTCTTAGGCTACATAGCAACATTTCCCCAATTCATAACATGAAATTGTACTTACAGGCTTGAGGTCAACGAAGGCTGACCGGGCCTCTTCGCTGGAGTGCCGCCTAAATTTTTTGTTGAGCCTATATACAGTCTGTGGGAACATGTCGGGTAGCAGCCTGAGGGTCAGTTCCCCTTTGACATCTGTAGGTGAACAACAGAAAGTGTCAGAATGTTGTGGCCGGCACTCAATTGGTAATAATTTAAGACCTTTTCAAACAAACAAACAAATAAAACGACTGGAAAAAAAAGATAACCAGAGTATTATTATCACAATTCATCAACTGAAATTGGCAAAAGCTACAACAAATGCAGATCTACAACCTGGAAAAGAAGCCATTTCCTATTTCGCAACTCAAGAGAAGGAATCGCTATAACTTACCCAGTGTCATGTCATCGACAGGAAGGGGGAGTTTCCCATCTTGTCTCGCCAGCTGCAGGACTTTCTCTGCATATTCCGTCACCCATGTCTCAAACAACTTTGGTGCAGCCTCGCCATGCAGCACCAAGAAGTCCTGCGATATCTAAAAAAGATTTAGTTTGAAAGAAATTAGTGCTGTCAGGCGATTAAAAAAAATCTAATTAATTACAGGATTTGTAATTAATTAATCTAATTAACGCAATAAACTGACAGCCCTAAAAGAAATGTTATGTGACAGCTGATATTTTAAAGGCTAGTTCAACTCATTTAGATAAGTAGATGGGGAAATTAGGGTCAGGTTAAAAACGACCATTATGAATTATCATTGTAGATGCAATATGTTACAGTAGATCCATACCATGCCTGGGCTGGTGAGGCGAGGGTACTCCGTAATGACCTCTTCTATGTCCTTGGAGTGATTTCCCCGAATCCACTTGGCTCTGTAGAGGACGGTGTCCTTCATGTACTCCTGAACTTGAGTGAAGGGCTCCAGGTTATGTTTCAGCCACTCCCTTTGCTGCTGGGCCCTTTCTTCTGGCAGGGTTGATTCTATAGAAACATATATACAACACATTGTAAATTAACTATCTAAAAATTATCTCCGATTTCGTAACCCATTTTCACCAGTAGGACTTAGCACATTATTACAATCAGATCCTTTCCCTCCAGTCAGGCGCCCCGGCTGACCAGAGGGAGGTGCTATTGCCCAGCATTGTTGCATGTTTTGGTGAGGGGTTCAACAAGGTATATTAAACGAGGTAAAGTCAGAAATCAGCCATTTTTGCTCCATGGAGCCCCCCTTGAGGATTCATGTGCAGTAAGCTCCCCCTGGTGAAGAATATAGTTACCCCCTGGGGACACAGGAAAACATGGCCCTTTTTGCCGACCCCAGGTATTACCTGGTATGTATGCCCTGGGTGGCTCGTTGGCTTCAGGCATTCGCTGTCTGGACCCAGAACCCCGCCTCTTTCGGACATTCCGAAGCCTTTCTTCAATGAATCCAGTAGCTGGATAGTAGAAAGGTTTGCCATTCTTCATTCCCTTCCGGCCTTTGATGCACCATATGTCCTGGAAACGATAAGACAAGATAGAACTCTGTCACCCTTTGCAATGTTATGCTTAAATTATGGAAAACGTCCTGTACCTGAAACAAAGAGCAGGGAGGGGGGGGGGGGATAAAATGCATCAACCCTGTACCTGGAGTACAATCAAATTGGATCTGATTGATTTTCGTGCAGGAATGTAAAGTTTTGTATTGTAAAATGCCATACATTTTGTACAGCTATTTACAAACACAACACAAAATACTATACTTTATACTTATAGCACATGCATGATCCTGGTCTCTTTTGAAAGATTACATTCTGAAGTTTCTGATACAATAAAGAAAACTCACTTTTAGTGCTACTGAAATAGAGCAACATAGGTCTGAACTTGAGTTGTAGAAAAACTTGTTACTCAACGGGTTAACATTGGGTGTCCTGTATGTGATGCGAGAGAAAAATGACTCCTTATTTTCTACTAATATTACTACTCATCAAATGTTCCATTTCTCTATGAACTAGGCTGGAGGAAGAAAACTTACATAGCCACGGTCTGATCCATCGTTTAATGATGGGAATGTCCGCACCAAGGATTCTGCCAGGGCCTCTTTTATGTCCATGGTTGGCCTGTAAACATAGATCGAAACATTTCACCAGTCCTGGTATAACATAAAGCACAAATATAATGACTTGCTATAGATCAGAATGATAGGATAAAAAAAAAATATATATATATATATAATAATAATAATAATAATAATAATAATAATAATAATAATAATAATAATAATAATAATAATAATAATAATAATAATAATAATAATAATAATAATAATAATAATAATAATAATAATAATAATAATAATAATAATAATAATAATAATAATAATAATAATAATAATAATAATAATAATAATAATAATAATAATAATACATAATAATAATACATAAAATCAATATTCATTAATAAAACTATTTAATAATAATAATTATTATTAAATAAATAATTAAATACATATGATTTATTATTTATTATTATATTATAAATAAATAAAATAAATAAAAATAAAAAAAGCTATAGGCCTACAAGCCAAATTACATTATGAAACTCTCATTTGGGGGTAATTTTTTGCGGACGCTTTAGCTCTAAATGAGTCAAGTTATGCCTCCTAATCAACTCTAGACTTGACGTACCTCTCTCCAAACTTTTGGATCAGCAAATCCACCAGTATTTTGACCATGGCAATTATTTTCTTTCCAAAGATGGAATCACCTTTATCCAGGCTCTCCAGAATTTGCCCGCCATTGGGAGCGGCAGAAAGAGCCGCTACGATATCCTGCAGAGACATGACAGAAACATGACAGCTGTTAAGGATGTGCTGTAGTACCATCAACCAATTTAACTCTGGCAGCATACAGATTTCTTCCTTGTGATGTACTAGCGGCATGTCTATGCGGTGTAGCCTACACATCTGAAGTTGTTGCCTCACGCCAAAAACACAGGGGATAGGCGGGAGCCTAGGCTGAGAACCCGTTCAAGGACTTCAGATTTCGGACGTGTCACAAATCAAGGGTCAACATTTGATATTTAAAAACATTACCCTAGTCAAATATTAGCTAAATAAAATACTGACAAGAGTATAGATGAGTTAGTTTAAGTATTGAAGTTCTGAGATATGTACTGGCTCCAAGTGCTTCCAGATCCATCCATGCTTCTTGAACAACTTACAAATAGTGGAACCGGTCGTAGAATCACAATCTGGTCTGCTGCCCTCGATTCCTCTACGGTGGAGACCTCCTGGCTTGATCCAGAAGCTGCAGATTCCTCCATGGGGGATATGGTAGCAACAAGGCTTGTTGCAGGTGGCTCAGCATTCGAAGCCTTTTGCAGCAAAGAAAGGTTATCAGCTTAGAGGCATTTTAGGTTAAAGTGAGTTGTTGTGTACAGATACAAAATATATTTGCAGTCAGCAGTGTCGTTTTCCATTTAACCGATTGACACCCAAGATGGCCAATAGCCTACACACATGGAAACATTTAAATACTGGTGAAGATTTATTTTGTCATAGGGTTTAAAGTGGTTAGTGTTTAGTTGTAGAACCATTTTAATTAAACACATTCTTACTTACAACAATTAATGTCATCTCAGTAGTCCAAGGAGTTTCCCCATCCCAGCAGTCCAACAATGTATCTCAGTCATCGAAGAGTTGTAGCAGAGTAAGGCAGTCCACAGCATGAAACTAAAGATAACTATTCAAAATATGTTCGGAATATATACTGTAGGCTATCACTGTGTTTCTAGTAATTCAAGGCAGTGTTTCTTTCCTGATTTTTTTCCTCACTATTTACAAGTGGCAGTGGCCATTCAGATGGCCATTCACAGTCTAAAAACGTCTATAGCGCAGAGAGATGAATACAGTGTCAACATCTCTGTATGACTGGACTGCATGTAGTGGGTGATGATCAAGCAGCTCTTTCACATCGATAGCCAACAAATCTTTGGTTTGAATCACACTGTAAGCAAAGAAATGCTTCTCAAACCCCATTGTCTCCCACCTCTGAACAACTAGCTTTACAGATGGCTCTAAAACCAAAATGGCTTTAATAAGCCCAAACTGAGGCTCTCCATCTTGGTCATAGGACATAAACACTGTCATGCCTGGTCTGTATGTTGTACCCTTAACAGTGACCCTGGCCAGTACATACAATTCAGCGAAAAGGGGGATTCCTGTGAGACCACTTTGAATTTCATTATAGCCTTCAAAATGAGCCAGAAAGGTAGTATACCCTGGACCAATTTCTGTGTTGTGGCTTAACACAGACCCACACATGAAACTGTAGCATTGCATTATCTGATGTCGATAAGCCATGGTTTTGCTAATGTTGCGGAAGTTGCAATTGACATGACTGACTTGTTTGAAGAATCCATGTCTTGCCTCAAAGCGCATTACCCACAAATGGATCAAGTGTTCGAATTGCTTTTGGATAATGAAGCATGAAATGGTGTTTTGGGCACAAATGCAGAGCAAATAGATCCAGGAAAAGAGAGGCTCTTCAATGATTTTACTCAGGTACTGTGTTGCTGCATGAGTAACAGATGGAGAGAAGATGATCTCCATGCACATTAATAGGAGTAGGAGAAGTTCCCATTCCTTATTGTCTGTAGGGATAAGGTCACTGATCATTACTGGAAGTAACCTTAGTAGACACCACATCTGAGCTGCAGACTGATGCAGAGGGCTTCCAAGGTTCTTTAAATCATTCTTACTTATTACAGAGGGCTTGTTTCCCACATCACAAAATCCATAATCAAAGCTGGTGATACGATAGTTTAGCTTATCTAGTGAGATACGCTTTTGTTCTATGAGTGCATTTAACACAAGTTTAAATTCGTATGGCCCTACCCCTTCGAGGATGTCATGCATTATGTCCAGTGCCATATTGTCCGTAACATGATAAAAAGACAGACTGTTGAGGACACTGTCTCTTTTAAGGCCTGTCTGAGAGGGGTTGTCTGTCCGTAAATCCTCTGCGTGAGTATTCACATCTCGGGACAGCGTATCGTCTACCTGTGTCTGTACTTTCAAGACATCTCTGTGTATTTTGCATAAACGGCACACATGGTTCCCCGAAAAACTCTCTATGTAACCAAGTATTGCGTTCAATCCTAAATTGTCTCCCACTACCTGAACAACGGCGAATTTGACAACGCCTTGAAAGCTAGGCGTGTTAACAGTTATACCATCCCTCTCAAGACACTTTAGTTCTTCCACAATAGGGCGCAACACTGCATCAATGCCATAGGTTTTTGCATCATCTGATTTATAGACTGCCAACAAGAAGTGTGACTGCAAATTGGATAGGATGTCTGGTGGCAAACTCTTCAAGATAAAATATATAAATCCTAACTTGTGAACCCCAGTCTTTGACCCGAGGGGGTTCACAGTTTCACAATCATCATTGTATAACAGCAATGGGATTGACACCTCTTTCAAAAAGAGTGGATGATTTTTACAGAAATCTCCATCAAATATATCCTGAAGAGCATCACTCTCTCTCTGTTGCCATTCCATCATGGCCTGTAAAACACCAGGAAGCTCCAGTATCTTGACCAGAAGACGCTTTAGTGGAATACGCTGAAAGGTATCAGTCAGAGCAACTTGTCGAACGGTGCCAGTGGCAGAGTATCTCCGCTGTACAAAGGTTTGGTTATCGGAGAAACACTCCTCAATTGGCTGGATGAAGTTCCCAGAGTTAGTAAAATACCTAATCTGTTTATAGTCTGTCTCCAGACCCTCGAAAGGGTTAGCTGCATCTAAAAAGTCCTGCCTGAGCTCCTCTACCTGTGGGTTTTGATCATGCCCAAACTGACTGAAAAGCGACATGGTCTTTGTTTGTAGTCTGCTCACTAAATCTCCAATTAAACTTGAGGTTTGCTGAACCACAACATTTATATTTGTAAAGGTCTGGGAAGATTTTGATCTAAGATGAGCTATAAAATGGGCTACTCTCTCTGTGATTCCCTCTTGCTTTAGTTCGTCCCATTCATCATCATTATCTTCATCTTCCGCCATTTGTTCACCCTCAACTTGCCGTACTAGCTCTTCAGCATTGAAAGTATTAGCAGCCTGATTTGGTACGTTAGGTGGCTGGGCCAGGGCCTGGTTGTCGTTATGTTCTCCTTGCAAGTGCTTTCTGTAAGACCGAATGAAAGAAAATGTTCTGCTACAAACTCCCTCACAACATTGGAAATAAGTGGATGAAGGGTTTATATTGTGTGCTACTCGTAAATGTGAAAAGAGAGACTTGGCATCACCAGGAATTAGCCTTTTGCATTTAAAGCATGTATACACCATCTGCCTTGATGTTAGAACACTTAGTGATCACTTACAAATTCTCTGTAAAGTTTTGAAAACTTGAGCCTGGGGCCTATTTTGGGGATGAGGTTCCGGATTGTTTCGCCATCTAAAAGGTGAAACGCCTCCTCATCGATATCTTGATCTGAAAGACAAAGACAGAAAACAAAAATACTTTTACAGTAATTTCAGTGCCATCCAGTGGCAGCTAACTCCAACACAGGACCAGGCTGGCAGGACCAGATAACCAAGATGAAGAACAGAATAATGTGTGTGTGCCTACATGTGTGTTGAAACCCTATACAATACTGCTTTGTCATGGAAACATTTTCATGGTCAAGAAAGTAAAAATTCTCACCTTTAAAACTGTCTGTGAGCTCTGGCAATTGCCACTCAATAAGCTTTTCTGCGACAAAGCTGTCCATCAAGACTGGCCTGAAACCAAAGAGAAAGCAATGTGGAAATGAACACATCTGCAATTAATGAATGCCTCATGCGTGCCCAAGTACTCAGCCACGTGTGAACGATAGGCCAAGTATACTTGCTGACATAGCAGCCTAGAATATTTAGCACTGATTTCAGGTGTAAAAAGCCTCACCACATGTCTGGCTTCCGCAGTCTACTGCTTAATTTAGTATAGGATGTTGTAAATTGATGCCCGAATCGCGGGACATTAGAGAGATGATGGAAATGTAGACCTCAAAATGGCGCAAAATGGAGCTAAATCTCAGTATGTAGCTAGCTAGCGAACCAGCTATGTCACCGCATTGAGAGGACAACAGCTTTATTACACACATATGGTTAATAAAGATATCAATCATATAACGTTACACAGCTATAGATAGTCTCCAGTTAATCTGGTATCATTACAACCCAAAACACGGTAAAATTAGCAATAACAGTAACGTTACTAGTACTGGTTAACTAGGCCTAGCTACTAGCCAGAACCTTTGTAATACTCATAGACTTGGTCACTTTCGGTAGCATGCTTGAACGGTAATGATTTATGTGTCGTGTCGTGTCGTGTGGCTTATTTATTAATAGAGGTTACCACATATTTTTACAAGGTTAGAGATGAACCGATTATAGAAATGAGTAGCTAAGTTGCAACTTGCGGTGGATAGCTAGCTAGCTAGCTAGCTGATGACGCGACAGATAGCTGTGAAGAGCTAGCTAATTTAGTTCCACAACGTTCACAGTGCATGGTTAACACGACGCAATATGTACAATGGATGGGTTGAGATATAAAAACTGTGCTAACGAAACGAGATCTTACCTTGAGTCAGTGAAGTCTTTTCCGTGATCGTGAAGAGGGTTTGTTGGATCGTGTTGACTGTGAACGTGGGACCGTGTTGACTGTGAACATGACCGTCTGACTGACTGGAACATATAGTTCCCAGTGGGGGAGGGGTGTAGCTTTGCAGATCCCGGCGGAAACACCCAGCTCTCTGACCCAACACATGGGTTATGTCTCAGAAAATTGACCCATAATTATTATAACTCACAAATTGGGTCAAAATTGAGTAAAAATTAAATCTCAATAACCCAAATAATGGTTATGCTCAGAGAATTAACCCATCATTTTAACCCAACACGATTAACCAAGAAATTGGGTTATAGAATTGACCCATCTGTTTTTAGTGTGTACTGTACCGCCTCAATGTGGTCCTCCGGTGCTCTGACAAGCACACGCTACAGTTGTCCACGACTTATCGACGGCATCTGCTATCGCTCTCACTACCGATGGGTGGACATCCCGAGCTACAGAGAGCTACTTATCAGTAACGTCACACTACATCACCCCCGAGTGGAACATACAAAGCCACGTTCTGCAAACTCGCCCTATTTATGAACAACACACAAGCACACACCTGGCTGAGGAGCTGAAGGAGGCAGTGTCAGAGTGGAAGTTGGAGAGGCCAGGAAGCACAATTCCAGTCACAACAGACAATGCTAGAAATATTGTCAATGCAATCAGTGAAGCTGTACTGGGGCCCAACATTGGATGCTTTGCACATACACTCAATTTAGCATCACAAAAAGCAACTGGAATCAACCAGGTGTCTAGACTGCTAGGCAGAATCAGACGGGTGGTATCTTTCTTCCACCGTAGCACAACAGCTGCACATATATTGCAGACCAAGCAGGAGATGCTTAATGTGCAAAAACACACCCTGATTCACGATGTCCTCACTCGCTGGAACACCAGTTATGATATGGTGGAGCGGTATCTTGAGCAGCAAGCTGCTGTTTACTCAGCATTGGCAGAAAAGGCTCTCAAGAACAAGGACACTTTGTCTGACCAGGATGTGAGAATGGCAGAGGATATTATTGAGGTCCTTAAACCCCTAAAAACAACCACAACACTGATGAGCACTGAAACCACACCATCAGTTTCAATGATCCTGCCTCTGAAAACCAGGATTCAGAAATCTATGGAATCAAATGAAGAAGACAGTCCAACTGTGAGAGAAATGAAAGCTGCCATCAGAGGGAACCTGAAGGACAGATACTCTGACCCTGCTCTGAAGGACTTCCTCCACAAGTGCACAGCTCTAGATCCGAGGTTCAATACCCTTCCTCATGTGGATAATGCCTGTCGTGAAAGGATCGACAACAGTCTCACAACAGAGATTCTGGCCATTGAAGAACAGGTATTGTATTTTGCTTTTTACATTATGGTTATTTTCTTGTGCATAAATGCCCTCATTGCTCAATTTGAAACATTTGTATTGCTGCTACAATATTAATACTTCATATTTCCATTTATTCTTTATAATTTTTAACTTTTATTTTTTTGTTTTGTCAAAGCACTGCTTTCTATTGCATGAAAGGTGCTCTATAAATAAATATATATATACTTTTTTTTAAACAGTACTGTATATTTGTATATCATGTATGTCATAAATGTCTTGATGAATTGAAAATGGGAGACCCTAACAAGACGAAAGTATTTTTCTGGTCTGCATCCCCTTTACAATTGTTTGTATTGAGCTGTACTGTATTGTACCCATTCTGCAATCTGTTAATAAAGTTTTTAATCAATCAATACTACAGGGTACAAGATGGTGCAAATAAACATTTGTATAGTGGACAAAACACTGTAAGGGGGACTCTGGAGTTAATACAATATGAGGATTAATAGTGTTCTATTGGGGACAGATCCTTAGTGTGTTTCAGGTTAATATTGTACTATGTTGTTGTTATTCTATATGTGACAGCGATGGAGAGCTGATATACACACATATAATGGCTTCCCCCTGGGGGAGATGAGTAATGGTGATTAGGTGACAATGCTTTGTTATGTGAAGCTGCTGGTGATGAGGGTGAGAACGCTCATGAATAAACATGTCATAGGCAGATTAGAGTCGCCATGCAGCAACACTGTTGGGTGATAATCTGTTGACACTAAACAAAATGTTTCCTCTGAGACCTAATGTTTGTATAGCGTTGTGTGTGTGTGTATGCACTTTTACGCATGTATGTGTGTGTGTGTGTGTGAGTGTGTGAGTGTGTGTGTGTGTGTGTGTGTGTGTGTGTGTGTGTGTGTGTGTGTGTGTGTGTGTGTGTGTGTGTGTGTGTGCGTGTGTGTGTGTGTGTGTGTGTGTGTGTGTGTGTGTGTGTGTGTGTGTGTGTGTGTGTCTGTGTGTGTCTGTGTGTGTGTGTGTGTGCGTGTGTGTGTGTGTGTGTGTGTGTGTGTGTGTGTGTGTGTGTGTGTGTGTGTGTGTGTCTGTGTGTGTCTGTGTGTGTGTGTGTGTAATTAATTGCACAGCACAACCATGTAGTGTCATTCGTGTCATTATCTCAAGGTTGCAGACTGAATAGCCAAAACTCAGTTCCCAGTGTTTACTACAAGATCAGATGCAGATATGCCAACAGATCTAAATCAGTGTGGAAATTGTCGGGTTGGAATCCAGTTTAACATCAGAGAGAGAGAGAGAGAGAGAGAGAGAGAGAGAGAGAGAGAGAGAGAGAGAGAGAGAGAGAGAGAGAGAGAGAGAGAGAGAGAGAGAGAGAGAGAGAGAGAGAGAGAGAGAGAGAGAGAGAGAGAGAGAGAGAGAGAGATGATCACTCCATATTTATTTTCCTTTTCTCATTCCCTTGTCTGTCTGTGTGAGTGACAGGAATCAGGTGGAGAAATGTCACTTAGCAGGCATTAGGGCTTTCATCTCCCCTTAGATCAGAGAGAAGAGACACACTGAGAGAGAGAGAGAGAGAGAGAGAGAGAGAGAGAGAGAGAGAGAGAGAGAGAAAGAGAGAGAGAGAGATTTAAATGGGGTGTTATCTAGTCTTGAGAGAGAGACAAGTTTTAAAAGTCTAAGAGGAGCCTTTTGCCTTTGAAATCCTCATTCATATGATGTAGAACACGGCCAGACTAGATGTAAAATACATCTAACCGAGGATACATATCTATGTCTATATCTGAAACGTTCTCCCGGGACAAAAGGGGGAGAGAATCTTTTCCGTCCTAGTTTTTTAAATAGAGGATTCAGTGATATGAGACCATAATCCTTCAGACCTTTAGAGAGAATAAAGTAGAGCTGGAAGAAGTCAACCCCCACCCTTTTTTTCACCCGTTTCCTGCTCTTCATCCTCTGAGCACAGAGTCCATCCCTCTATCCATCTTCAGCCAATGTTCTGACTTGGTCACTATAATCGTCTCAGGCTGAAATACCGGAATGGTTTTCAGATAACATGACCCCTGTCACCGTCTTGAAACACGTTTTTTTTCCTGTCTTCTGGCAGCTTAAAATCACTGCGGAAATGTTTCAAGTATTAAACTATTTTAAGACCAATGGTAGTCATGACAGTACTACAGTAATATTAACAGATAGTAATAGTATATAGTGATAGCACACATGCAGTATTGTAATAGTACACTGTATGACATTCTGAAACTCTTGCGGGCCATTTTCCTCATCCCACATTTGCACAATGTTGCCCAAATGTAAACAAAGCTAAATAAATTCCCTACTATGATCCCATCTAGAGAGGACAAGGACATTTGTGTGTGTATGTGTGTTATTTCCAATAACCTTTTTACAGGGACAGTGCACATTAATAAACATTGCTGTAAATTAGCCAACATTAGCCAAAAGGCAAATTTTCAACTGTTGTCACAGGGCCAGGTTTTTAAATAGCCATTAAAACAGGAAGACATAACAGCATAGAAACAATTAAAAACCATAAAAAAGCAGAGTATATGTGACCCGGCACAGTCTAACCTGTCTTGTTAACCTCTTAACTTGCACTGGGTCGTATTGAGCGCACGTCACAGCAATTTGCGAGCGTCTACCGGCTCGGGCTGCATTTTTCACCCATCATGTAATATACCGTTTGAAACTAGAATTTTCTGCCGTTTGAACGCCACCTCACTAGACCAATTCCGTGTCTCGGTTCTTGAGTTACATGACAATATGTCAGACGAGCGTCTTTTTACAGGCTGCATGTCAAATTACCACATCGGACAGTATACGCTCGAAAATTTACCAATCACCGCTGATGGTGAAAATGATTGCTCAGCGTTTTAGCCAACGAGTGTCCGCTTCCAACCATACCCCACGTGGGGGGTGAAAATATAGGAAGTAGGTGAAAGTTGACGAGCGAAAATTTGTTGTGATTCAATCTTCAGAACGCATTGAGGTGGATGGCCACGGAGAATTTTGGAAAATTTTCTTTGGGACACGGTTTACTAAAACCTCTCTTAAGCACTCATTTCTGAACAGGTTTTAATAAAATGTTCAGCTCATACCTCTATGCTGGAATAATGGAATCTGGAAACCACGAAATATAAATGTGAGTACATAAGTTCAACTCAAGTTCAAACCTAAATAATTGCCTATTTTCTGCCTGCCTGTTAACTCATTGAGCGCCAATAACGAGATATCTTGTTTCTGAGAGCCAACGCTTGAGCGCCAAAAACAAGAGATCTCGTTTTAGTTCCATTTTGCTGTTTTTCTATTTTCTTATTCTAAACACTCGCGCAGGCCTTTTTGAGTGTGGCTGGGACCGGCAATGATGATTGAATCCCAACAGGTGGCAGTATCACCTACCGTATCAACTGCATGGTCTGAGAGCAACCAACTCACTAGGGCACTCCCAGCAGTGGCAGCAGTGGCATGGCAGCACTGAGCAAACTACAGCAATCTAACGTTCGAAAATGGTGATCGCCTAGAGCGAACTATTGGATATTATGAAGAAGACAAAATGGATTATATGATGATTATGGATGATAAGCTGGTAAATCATAAAAATACTATAGTCAAACCGGCTGATGAGGAAACCTATTCAGCTCTGTGGTATAGTCTGGCCCGAGCAGACTGTGAGATCCACAGCCTTGGTTGCGCGCATGCGCTTTTCCGTAAGAAAACAGCTGAGATGAATTGTTTGGTTTATAGAAAAGAGTATTTATTGCCATTTACTTGAAGCTTTGTTTAGCGTGGATGGGTTCCTACCCGATGACGTGGAGGTGTGCTGGCTTATTCCCATTGCATGGTGTCCTGTTTCCAATTTCTAAGGTTTCAAATCCATAGCGCTTGCGACGGTCAAAAACCATGTGGGCTGCGTGCCTTGCATTCCAGTGTTGTGTTTTTTACTAGCGCACCAGTCCATTGATAAAGTGAGTTCACACACTAGGGTGCTGTAATCACCGGTTCAAAGCAACACGTATCCAAGTCATAGCAAATAAAAGATGTTATCAATCAAGTTACTTTCAAATCGTTTTCCAAACAATATTGCTTCATATATTTAACTAAATAAATAAATATTAAGGACTGAATCTGGCTCCAACAACCGGCCCCTAATTGTTCTGTAAGAGAACGGTACAATTACCAACAAAATCAGGAGGAGCCAGCCAAAACTAAACTAATTTCATATTCTAAATTACATTCCTTTTATAATTTTTTTAAATTTTTTATAATTTTTAATTTTTAACAGTCCATGTCCCCCCGACGAGGGATTCAAAAGTTCTGCTTTCAAAAAACGCAAAAAACTCACGGTCCATAAGGTCCCCCCAACGAGGGATTCAAAAGTTCAGCTTATCAAAAACGCAAAAAAAACACCTCACAGTCCACAAAGTGTGTAATGTGTGCGATGTCCGTGTGAGAGAGGGGGGGGGCCGGGAGAAAGAAAGAGAAGGGGATATGGGGGGGGGCCGGGAGAAAGAAAGAGATATGGTGGGGGGGGGGGGGGGGGGGGGGGAGAGTGATATGGGAGGGGGTCTTCTTATGTTTTTGCTTCAATGAGTAAGACAAGCTTCGTGATGGGCCTGATCAAGGTGTTGGTCTTGGTTTGCACCTCGACTTGTCTCACAAATCCTTTTTTGTCTTTCTTGCAGTTCTGGCAGATACTCTCTTGTCCACCGTTTCCAAAACAGGTCTGCCATGTATTGCACTTGACGCTATCTTCTCTTGGCATAACAGTCATCTAGGCTGAATACTCCAGGTGGCAGTGAAGGCTTTTCTTTGAGGAGAAGGAGGTGATTTGGTGTGAGAGGTTCCAGATCCAGAGGGTCATTGGAGGCTTTAGAGATGGGCAGATCATTAATTATGGCTTCCACTTCACATAAAAGTGTAGCCAATCCTTCCTCATCCAGAGTCTGTTCCCGTGTTAAAGCTCTAAGAATGCGTCTGACTGTTCTTATTTGTCTCTCCCATATTCCACTGTAGTGTGATCCGGCAGGTGGGTTGAATGTCCATGATATGCCTTTCTCAAGTAAGGTGGCGTGAATCTTGAGATTGTCCAGATCTTGAATAGACTCTCGTTCTGTCCTGATAAGATTCGTTCCATTATCAGATCTCATGGTCTTGACTGTGCCTCGTCTGGCTACAAATCTTCTTAATGCATTAATGCATGAGTCTGTATTAAGTGTATGAGCAACCTCCAAGTGCACTGTCGGATATTCAGGCACGTGAAGATCACGCCATACCGTTTCAACATTGTTCTCCCTCTTTTCATTTCAAATGGGCCGAAGTAGTCTACACCCACGTTTGTGAAAGGTGGTTGGTCAGGTAGCAGCCTGTCCTGGGGTAAGTCTGCCATGTATTGTGTACCTCTGACGCCACTCGACCTCCGACAGTGGACACACTTTGCAATCACTGCCCTGACTGCAGAGTTGACCTTGGGTATCTGTAATCATAACAGGTATCCAATACTTTTGCCTCAGGCGTGATAGTGTATGGTTCCGCCCGCTGTGTCCAACTGTTTCATGGACATGTCTGATGATTAATGTTGTTACATGATGTTTTCTTAGCAGAATGGCGGGGTGCATGGCCTCAGGGGGCATTGCAGACTTGACCAATCTTCCACCAACCCTTATTAGCTCATCATGAAGAACTGGGGTAAGTTTATGGATGTGACTGTTCTTCTTTACAGGTGTTCTTTTCCTTAGTGACTCTAATTCCTCTTTGTATTCTGTTGATTGACAAAATTTGATAATGGCATGTTTGGCTTCCAGTAAGTCATCAACAGACAACAGAGCTTTGCAATTTCCTTTTTTCTTTTCCGGTGCACCTTTCATTTCCTTCTTTTCTTTGCAGGCCTTTTTTAGTGTTGCTTTAATCCTCAATATCCATGCTACGGCTTTTCTGAGACGATGCCACTCAGAATAGTATGTGATTAATTTCATGACTTTATTCACAGACTCATCCACAGGAGCAACATTTATAGTGAAGACCTTTAGTTCCGGATTATCCTTTGTCAATGTGCATTCTGGGCATTGTGGCCACTCCGTTTCTGGATGTTGCATGAATTCGGGACCTTGTATCCATGTTGAATTCAAGAAGCGAGCTGTTGATAAGCCTCTCGATGCGCAGTCAGCAGGATTCAGAGTGCCGTTGCCATACCTCCACTGTGTAACATCAGATTCGGTACGGATGTTGCTCACTCTGTTGGCAACAAAGGTGTGATATCTTGAGGTTTCATTGTTCAGATACTTAAGCACAGATGTGCTATCTGTCCAATAGACCAATGGGATCAAAGGGAGTTCAAGTTCCGCCTGCAGAAAGGTATCCATTCGTACAGCCATTGCTGATGCTGTAAGCTTGAGCCTTGAGATGGTGATGGGTTTTAATGGTACCACCCTTGCTTTGCCCATGACAAACGCGCAGTGGACTTTGTGCCTGTCGTCCAGCAGCCTTAGGTAGGAGACTGTGCCGTAACCACTTTCACTTGCGTCTGAGAAGTGATGGAGCTGCGCAGAGATTAGGTTTCCAAAATCATCGGGCATGAAGCATCTCTTAACTTTGAAGTTTTCCAGCTGGGACAGGTCAGCTAGCCAGGTCAACCATCTTCTTTGCAGGTGTTGAGGTATGTGATCATCCCAAGCTAGCTTTAATCCACACAGCTCTTGCAGTATCTGCTTTGCGGAGAGGACAACGGGTGCCAACATACCCAAAGGATCATAGATAGAGCTCACCATAGACAAGATCCCTCGTCTGGTAAGCGGCCTGTCTTGAAGCTGGATTTTGAAGGAAAATGAATCCGACTGGGTACACCATTGTACCCCAAGGGCTCTTTCGATGGGCAGTGCATCCTGATCCAGATCTAGATCTTTCACCCCTTGCGCTCGGATCTGTTCTGTTCCACTTGTTTAGCTTAAACCCACCCGTGGCACACAGACTGATGAGGTCTTTGGCGAGTTGTATGGCCTCTTGCTCAGACTTTACTGACTTTAGACAATCATCCAAGTAAAAGTTTCTGAGCACAGTCTGTATGACCCCTGGGTCAAAGTTGCCAATGTTGTCTCTTGCACACTGCTGTAAAGCGAAAGTTGCACAGCTTGTCAGGTCGCTACAGGTCCATCCTAACCAGACACACACGTTTCACAAACAGTTTTTTCCCCACAGAAGTCCGAACACTGAACACCCTGGCCCGCCCCCCTTTGCACAAACGGGCAAGCATCTGTCACCGACCGACACTGTTACCGTGACTGTCCTATATGTATTTATGTATATATGTTTTGACGTTTTTGATGTTTGATGTCTGTTTCATGTTTGATATAACCAGTGCTCAACATCTGTACCGAAATCAATTACCACCAACCATCGTTGTGTGGCATTAAAGTATCTTGTAATTGTACTCTTATTGGAGATAATGTGGCTCCAAAAATGTGTACAACCATCTTATACTCCTCGAGGCCGGTGTCCAGCTTTCCATCGGGCCACCACAATAATCTTAAAAGATCTGAGTCTTCATCCGGTACTCTCACTTGATGGAACATGGCCTCCACATCTGTAATGAAGGCAACGGCCCTTTGCCGAAACCTTGTGAGGACACCAGTGAGGTTGCTGGTGAGGTCTGGGCCCTGTAGAAGCTGAGAGTTTAGTGACACACCTTGGTAGGTAGCTCCACAGTCAAACACCACTCGTAGCTTATGCTTTTTAGGGTGGTAAACCCCATGGTGGGGAATATACCACGTCTTTCCAACCTTAGCTTCCTTTTGCTTGTTGTCAGATGTTGTTTGGATAGCAAAACCTCTCTTCAGATTGTCAGCCATAAGTGTTCTATATTCCTTGTGAAATTGTGGGTTCTTTAACAGCTTTCGTTTCAAGCTCATGACCCTTTGCTCTGCGAGACAGCGGCTGTTTGGGAACTCAGCTTCGTCAGTCCGTAAAGGCAATCCGATATTGTAATGCCCGTCTTGCAGCTTTACTGAGTTTGAGACCTTTCCCATGAATATATGGTCTTCTTGAAACATCTCTAGGCGCTCTTCATGCTGGCGCTCTGGGAAATCATATTTAATGTGCAATTCCTCAAACCTTACCAGAGAGATCCTGTTTGTGGTAATGACGTTCCCAGTGCCCTGTGTGAGTGGCCCATTGACTGTCCATCCGAGAGTGGTTTTAACAGCGAAAGGTCCTTTTCCCTGGCTGTTAATTATCATCCATGGCTCCAAAGCCTTTGGAACATTGTTGCCGATCAGCAGTCCGATTTCTGCTTTTATTCTAGGAAGTTTCACTTGGTGTAGATATGGCCATTGCTTTATATCCTCCTCGTCTGGGATATTTTCAGCTTTCACAGGAATCGCAGAGTGCGAGTAAACCTCTGGGAGTTCCAAATACTCTGTCAAGAGCACTGATTTCCATGCCATTTACCATGGATGTCTTTATGACCTGTTCCTCGTTCATAGTTCTTAACAAAATGGTAGTTCTGCTTCCTGTTGCCTGCAGCTGTCTGAGCAAGGACTCTGTGCAGAATGTTGCAGAACTTCCTGGATCCATAAAGGCATATGTGAGAATCACCTTATCACTTTTCTTCATTTTGATTTTTACAGGAACTATGGCGAGTTTGCATTCTGATTTACCGGCCCCAGTTTCACTCCACACCTCAGCTTGATTTGTGTATACTGTCACGGCTGTATCTTTAGAGTTTTCATCCTTCTCTATATTAGGATATTTTCTGTTGATGTGCAGGATTGTGGGATGTTTGAGAGAGCACACTTGACAGGTAAGTCTCTTTTGGCAACCTTTGCTCATGTGACCCACTTCAAAACATCCAAAACACACTCCTTTTTTCTTCAAGAATTCCTTCATGCACTTTATTTTTCAGTTGTGAACATGAACTGAGCTCATGGTTTCCCTTGCAATGTAAACATTCGTTGGTTGTTTTTCTTGGTGCTTTATCCACACATCCGGTTACAGCCTGCTTGTAGAAGCTGCCTGTCACCTTTGCCACATTGGTAGCAAATACACTGAATGCACTCTTAGGCCTTCTGTCTTTAGAGAGGAAGGGCTTGCCTGGCGGTGATATGACGAGCCTTCTTGTCTGTGTGGGATTTAAGCTTCCAAACAACGGATGCGATAGGATTCTGGATTGATAGTTTATAAATTCCACCAGCTCTGGAAATTTTGGCCGTGTTCCACAACGATCCTGCAATTCACAAGCTCTGAATCTCCATCTTTCTTGCATCTTGTAGGCTAATTTACTGAGAATGGCTCTCATGTCAGTTGGATGGTTCAATTCCTCCAAGTACTAAACAGAGCTCATGGCATTGAGACAACCATTGAGAAACACATCGTAAGCCTGCAAGGCCTCTGCATCTTCAGCTTTGATTATTGGCCAGCTGAGCACTTTGTCCAAGTATGAAGTGGCAATCTTGTGTTCGTTACCGAAATGCTTCTTTAAAAGCTCCTTTGCTGTAGTGTAACCTGTGTCTGGAAGCATGTATTGGCAACTGCGCACCAGTTCCCTTGGCTGTCCTGATGTGAATTGCTCCAGGAAATACAGCATATCCTGGCGGTTCTCAGTTTTCCTCTCAATGCCATGTTCAAAGGCTCTTATAAAGAATTGGTATTCCAGAGGGTCTCATTTAAAGACAGGGATAGTGATTGATGGCAAAGTGAATTGTCCTTGTTGCTTAATGAGAGTTTCTGTTATCCTGTTTTGACCTTCCATTAGGTTCACCAGACTGTAAAATCCATGCTTTTTACTTGTGTCCGGGGTATTTGTTGTAGGTCCTTTACTGTGTGGTTGTGTTGATTAATTGTATGCGTGGCATAGACTGAGGTCAAAGGGTTATATTCTTGATGCCTTTGATATGTTGGTTGTGATGGTATCTTTTCACGCACAGATTCATATTCTGTCATAGTTCCATGTGTTGCTCTTTCCACTGGTTCCTTGTGAGTGGGCCTTGATCTGGTTGGAACATCATCCATGTTGGTGCTGTCCAAACCAGCTATCCATGACAGCTTTTCTGGTTGTTCCATTTCCTCTTGAATATATCCTTCCAAGTATTCATTCATTCCATCCGATTGTTGCATTTCTTTATGTACAATTTGTGTTAATTCATGTAATAATTCATATCCTTTGACAATGCTTAACTTTGCTTTGTTAGCAGCCATCTGAGTTTCCATCTCAATCTCTTCCTGCTCGGCTTGGAGCTCTGCTTGGAGCTCTGCTGCTTTTATCTCAAGCTGTTGCTTCCTTTTAAGCCATTCAGCCTTGACTGCTAGTTCAGCTTGTTCACTTTCCAGTTGCATTTTAAGAGATGCTATGGATGATCTTGAGGATTTTGATGACCGTCTTGATCGCACATTGGAAACACTGTCCTTTGGAGCAATATCACCCACTGTAATTGCAGCTATATTCATTGTAGCATCATTATCAGTCACTTTTTCATTTTGATCAATCCATTGTAACACACCTTCTTTGAATTCATCCACAGGTATTATTTTAGGGATGTACCACTCACTTTGATCAAGTTTAACATCATCCTCTGACATTACTGACAATAAAGTTTTGACACAATCATTTACATCATTCTTGGTATGCTTTGTTGAACTCGTTTTCCACCTTTGATTTAACAATTTCCACCTGGCATGTATGCTTCATTAAATCAAAGATTTCATTTTTCCTTCTGGTTAAAATACCCAATTTGGCGCTTCTAGATGCTTTCAATTCTTGTAATCTATTGGAATGTGCAGCATCAATTTCGTACACCAAACGTTCCATTTTCCTTGTTGTTCCTTTAATGTTTGATTTGGTTCCAACAAATAACTGAAATGGTGCACTTATTGCACATGCTTTTCAATTTAATTCAAACATCGTCGTCTACTGATACTTCGACTTGATTCCATACAATTTGTTTCTTGATTATTATCTGACGACGGATAACACTTTATCAATGAAATGACGTCAGTGCTTCACAGACGCGCATCCAATGAGCGGTGCATATTCCATTCATTGAACTCTGTCCATAGTAGTAACGTGGAATGTTCGATACACAATCTTCAAAGCAAACAAACGTAACGTTATTTCCAGCAATCAATTCCAGTGATGTTCCTTAAACAAAGGCGCATGTATTGCATGCCTGGTTTTTGACAATGTGAGATCCACAGCCTTGGTTGACGCGCGCATGCGCTTTTCCGTAAGAAAACAGCTGAGACGAATTGTTTGGTTTATAGAAAAGAGTATTTATTGTCATTTACTTGAAGCTTTGTTTAGCGTGGATGGGTTCCTACCGGATGACGTGGAAGTGTGCTGGCTTATTGCCATTGCATGGTGTCCTGTTTCCAATTTCTAAGGTTTCAAATCCATAGCGCTTGCGACGGTCAAAAACTGTGTGGGCTGCGTGCCTTGCATTCCAGTGTTGTGTTTTTTACTAGCGCACCAGTTCATTGATAAAGTGAGTTCACACACTAGGGTGCTGTAATCACTGGTTCAAAATGGGCTGGACCAGACACGCCTCCATGTTGTCGAAGCAACACGCATCCAAGTGTACAGAGGACGCGACCCCGGTCAGACGCCTCTGGTTTTAGCTCCGCAACGATGTACACACTTTTAGCTACTATGTTTGTTTTTTCTACTTTTTTATTTAAAGCAACACTGGCGGGTACGTCATACGACCGTCAGACACTTATGGACCTGAACCCCGGGCTCAAAGAGGAGTTCGGAGACACTTTTGACCTAGAATGGCCAGCAGAAATCAGACGGGAGAATGGCGGCAAGGAAAAGAACAAAGGCCACGGCAGGAAGAGACACAGAGGGAGACGTGGAGGTATCAGACTGAGACTAAAAAGAGCTGCTTACCGCCCAGCAATTCCATCCATCTTTCTGGCGAATGCCCGTTCGTTGGAGGGTAGGATGGATGACCTAAGGGCGAGGATCCGGTTCCAACGGGAGATGAGAGACATCAACATCTTATGTCTCACGGAGACATGGCTCACGTCGGCGACTCCGGACAAAAGCG
The DNA here is from genome assembly GCF_963971535.1 of Notolepis coatsorum. NCBI lineage: Eukaryota > Metazoa > Chordata > Actinopteri > Aulopiformes > Paralepididae > Notolepis > Notolepis coatsorum. The sequence continues at coordinate 64,084,506 of NC_140171.1, forward strand.
TATCTCCCTCAGATGCCTTTACAGTCTTACGTGCAGATCGTACCGCTGCCTCAGGAAAGACCATCGGCGGCGGGGTCTGCCTCATCACGAACAATTCCTGGGTTAATCCCGAGGGGGTGCATGTTCTCTCAAACTCGTGTTCCCCGGACATGGAACATCTTTCTATTCTGTGCCGTCCGTTTCATCTCCCGAGGGAGTTCTCCGCAGTCGTCATGACCGCCGTATATATTCCCCCACACGCGAATACGGGCAAAGCGCTGGGAGAACTACACGATCATCTCAACAAACACCAGATCAAACATCCAGATGCAGCGATGGTAGTAGCCGGCGATTTCAACCAGGCCAACCTGAAGAAAGTGATGCCGTCCTTTTTTCAGCACATCGCTTGCTCCACCAGAGGGAAAAACACACTCGACCACTGTTATTCCCCGTTCAGAGCCGGATACAAGGCAGTAGCCGCTCCGCCATTAACGGGGTCCACAAGCTCGAGCGACCACGACTCCATTTTGCTATTTCCGGCATATCAACAGAGATTGCGTGACGCCGTCGTGTCACGTGAGACAAAGAAGTGGACCGACGAATCAGAGGCCACGCTCCAGGACGTGCTTGCAGACACGGATTGGGATGTATTCAAAGGAAGCGCCAGTGACGTCAGCGAGCTCGCAGACACAGTGGTGTGCTACATTACAACAATAGCCGATGGTATTGTCCCCAGGAAAACGGTGCAGATTTTCCAAAACCAGAAACCGTGGGTGGATAGCACTAGAGCAGCTCTGAACTCTCGTACCACCGCCTACAACCTGGGTAGAGAGTCAGGAAACATGGAGGAGTATAAGGCTTCAGTCTATACTCTACGCAAGGCTGTCAAACTTGCTAAGAGGACATATGCTGATAAACTGGAGACACAAATGGCACAAAACGACACAAGAGGATTATGGCAGGGACTGAAGACAATAACTGACTATAAAGTCAGCGCCCCCTCAATGGGGAGCGACGACGCCTCCCTCGCGGACAAGCTCAACATCTTCTACGCTCGGTTTGGTGTAGACAGTGGCGCTGCTGGCTCTCCGGCTAGTGACGTCACTGGCGCGCCGGCTGTTGTGGAGGGGGGGGGGGGGGGCAACCGTGGGGGGGGGGGGGGACGCTCTCTCATTGTCGGAACACAGTGTGAGAAGAGCATTTATGCAGGTGAACACCAGGAAGGCTGCTGGCCCAGATGGCATAACAGGACTTATACTCAAGACCTGTGCCAACCAGCTGGCCCCTGTGTTCACCGCCATATTTAATCAATCACTGGCGGAGTCAGTGGTCCCTGCCTGCTTCAAGATGTCTACCATCATCCCTGTGCCGAAGAAACCCTCCCCAACATGTCCAAACGACTACAGACCGGTGGCACTCACCTCTGTGGTCATGAAATGTTTCGAGAGGCTGGTCAAGGACCACATTTGTGCCTCCCTCCCCAGTGATATGGACCCTATGCAATTTGCATACAGGACAAACAGGTCCACCGACGACGCGGTCTCCCAGGTACTGCACAGCACCCTCTCGCACCTTGACCGTCAGAAGGGGGGCTATGTGAGACTGTTGTTCATTGACTACAGCTCAGCGTTCAACACCATAGTCCCCACCAGACTGGTGGACAATCTGATCGAGCTAGGTCTGAGCTCCGCCCTGAGCGCCTGGGTACTGGACTTTCTGAGCGAAAGACCCCAGGCGGTCAGGGTGGGGGGTCAGACCTCCAACACCATCACCCTGAGCATCGGGTCCCCCCAGGGCTGTGTTCTGAGCCCCCTGCTGTACTCACTCTACACACACGACTGTGTGGCCAAGTTCAGCTCCAACTCCATAGTGAAGTTCGCAGATGACACGTGGTGGTGGGGCTGATCTCGGACAACGACGAGAAGGCCTACCGGGAGGAGGTTGAGGTACTGGAACGCTGGTGCCAGGACAACAGCCTGCTCCTGCACATTGGTAAAACCAAGGAGCTGATCGTGGATTATAGGAGAGGACAGCAGGAGACGCACACACCACTGATGATTAACGGGGCTACCGTGGACAGGGTGAGCAGCTTCAAGTACCTGGGGGTCCACATCTCAGAGGACCTGACATGGTCAACACACATAGACACAGTAGTAAAGAAGGCGAAACAGTGTCTCTACCACCTGAGACAGTTAAGGAAGTTCAGAGTATCGGGAAAGATACTCCAGTCCTTCTACTCAGGAGCTGTAGAGAGCATCCTGACCGGAAACATCACTGCCTGGTATGGAAACAGCACGGCACAGGACAAGAAGGCCCTACAGAGAGTGGTGCGCTCAGCCGAGCGTACCACGGGTATTGCACTACCCCCCCTGCAGGTTCTATACAACAAGAGGTGCAAATCCAGAGCCTGCAGGATAATGAAAGACCCTCACCACCCCAATAACAGCCTGTTTCAGCTGCTGAGGTCAGGCAGACGCCTGCGAACCCCAGCTACTAGGACAGAGCGACTTAGGCTCAGCTTCTTCCCCCAGGCCATCAGAGCCATGAACAATGAACATTGAGTGCTCAGAACATTGAACTGTCCACACACAAGCACACATGAACACACACACGACACGCACACTGTGCACGCTCACACACGAGCAGCCACTTAACACTTTAACATGAGCGGGCACACACTCATGTCGCACACACGCACACTTATGGCCAAAGGAAAGGACACTTTAAATTAGAATAACAGGAACAGTGTATTGCACTACCAAAGCTAACTAGCATGTCCCATATGCTCTGTAAATAACTATGTACAGATACCGAGATGTCACTCCATGTTACCTGTTACCTGTTACTGCACAATGTTGTTTTCTTCTTTTGATTCTATTATATGTACCACTGTATTGCACATCATTGCGGGCAAGACCACCCGCATTTCATTGTATACCTGTATGCCGTGACAATTAAAACTCTTGACTTGACTTGACTTGATAGCAAATAAAAGATGTTATCAATCAAGTAAATTTCAAATCGCTTTCCAAACAATATTGCTTTATATATTTAACTAAATAAATAAATAAATATTAAGGACTGAATCTGGCTCCAACACAGACTATAGAAGAAGAAGAAGACAACGGATGAGGGCCACCTAACGTTATATGTATTGATCCTGTTCTGATGCAAGACACTTGGAGCGAGTGTGGAGTACCTTCTGATAAGGGTAACGTCTATTTTTACCAAACCCCATCTAAAAACTTTATATTTTAATGATCGCAGCGTCTGAAAACGACCCCCCCCACCGATGGCTTTGTGAAGAAACATATGGTCGTGTACCTGCTGACAAAGGTTACGTCTATTTTACTGAACCCCATCATAAAACATGCTATTGTAATGATCGCACGTCGGAAAACGCCCCCCCCCCCCCCCCCCCCGATGGCTTTGTGAAGAAACATGGTCGTGTTTACATTTGACCTGACAATAATATAGGTTTCAGGCGAGCAGCCGCAAGATTTACGCATACGCCCACAAAACACTATATCTCACAATCTAGAAAACCAGCCTGAATTATTGTGAAATGGGGCGATTTTTTGCGTGGTAAGGGCACAAACGAAGGTATGTAGAAATAAACTGTTTTGTCCCTGTTGGGAGTATAAATAGTGCCTCTCAAATGAGCCATACTATTGTCTCCATAGCTATAATATAGAATATACAATGGGTCCGCAAACATTGTGAAAATGATCAATAACGCTGGCGCCAGGGAGTAAAGATGATTCCTCAGAAAACCCCAAAATATTGCACAATTCAGAAAAAGGTCGAAATGGAGATATTGGACATTTTGAGTGCTTTGAAATGTTCTCTATATGTCTCCTTATTTTCTAAACTTAATATGACCCTATTATCTGTGCCTGGTCACATATGTGTATATATATGAGAATAGTCATACTCATGTGTAGTATATTGTTAGATTTGGATCAATCAGCCAGTATCACCTCTTCATCTGTTGACTTGTGTGGGTTCTGGGTTGTGTTTTTCCTCTGACATCTTCTCATACTGGCTCTACAATCTTTGTCATTCCCCTTTAATGCAATCCATAAACCTAAGAATTCGACACTGGACAGCGTAGTACCTTTCTTGGAATCGTTGTTTATGACATAAACAAAAGCCTCAGATGTTACCCATTTCATATTGTCCTTGAAAAGTCTGTGATGGAACACTAAATTCATTATTCTATTGTCTCTTCTGCTGTTTAGTCCAATGGTGGCTGAGGCCTCGTCGTTAGCCAAAACCCTTCTCCCGTTAGCCGAAGCTAATGATGATGTGTCATCTCCCCTCCCCCACCGGCGAGGGTGAGAGAGGGAGGAAAGTCTCTGATCCACGTCCGCTCGCGTCAGCTTCGTGTCTAGATCTAACTTACACCCGGAAGGAAACTCACATTTATAATATTCATCATCATCATTATCATCTCGGCATAGCAATGACAGGCCCCGCCCCTCTTCTTGTTGCCATGTGACTCGCTGCCATGGCAACTGCTGTTCACCCTTCCCCATTAAACGTCCGTTCTATTGATGTCAAAATCTCTCTCTGACCATTCTGCCTGCTCGCAGTCCTTATCAGTTGTTATGTGCTGAACGACCTCAAAGCCCTGGGCTCTATCTTAGTCTGCTGCTAAATACATTGCCTCTCTCTCTGACCACTTCCACCACCACATCTACCTCTCTGACCTAGCACCTTTAGATGCTGTCATCTCCCCCAATATATACATTATATACATTGAAAAAACCTCGACATCCTTCAATATGAGTATATGAGTGTGTGTGTGTTCTGTGTGTTATGCTATGATATTGTAGATCAATGGTTTTCAACTGGTGTACTGTGGAATTTTAGGATGACCAAAGGTGTCATACAATAATTTTGAAAATACATACATTTCAATTCAGGATAAATAGTTGTGTCATCACTCAAAATTCATAGCTAGTTGTAAATCGTTTTATATACCTATGTCCTCCATCTACCTTATCGTGGTAATAGGGTGGGGAATAATAATTTAGTTGCACATCAAATGTCAGGAGGTGCATAACGAGCTGGTAGCAATATCATACTAATTACTTACACCCTAACTAACTAACTAACTAAATAACAAAAAGAGCAAAAACTAGCAACAGTTTTGAAAATGGTCACTGAAAATGATGCCATGTCAATAGCCCTCAATAGTCCATGGGCCAGACCAGATATCGGTACCACTCAGGGTGACAAAACGTACATATACATTTTTCAAAGATCTATGTCTGTAGATGATATTTTGGTATGATAGTCGTTCCAGAGCAGGGACGAGCACAGGACTTTAGAAAGGCAGGATGGAAATGTGGGGGGGGGGGGGGGGTGGTAGAAGGGGCTTGTGTCAGCCGGGACACGTTAAATAGCCAGGTGAAGAGTGGAACTGTTGAAATACAAGGGACAGTTGATGGGGATGAAAATGTGGGGGGGGGGGGGGGGTCGTGGTGGAAAGGATTACAGAGGTGGCAAGTGGACCTGTTGAAATACAAGGGACAGGTGATGGGGATGAAAATGAGGGGGGGGGGGGTCGTGGTGGGAAGGATTACAGAAGAGGGGAGTGTACCTGGGGTGGCTGTAGCTGTTGAGGGAACAAGGTCAGAGGACTCAGGTGAGGGGGTCAGGGTGGAGGAAGTAGAGGATATTGACATGGAAGAGGGGGACGACGGGATGAAGGTTGTTAGGCAGAAGAGGAAGATTGAAGTAGTTGGGTTGTCATGCTCTCAAGCTAAGAAGACAGGTGTGACGGAAGAACTCAGCAGTACACAGAGTACACAAGGGAGTACATGGTCGGAGATGGGCGCTGATGAGGATGAGGAATATGAGAGCGATGCATCTACAACTTCAGATAAAGATAGCTATTGAAACTGTTTTTACGGATGACAAAGAACAGAAAGGGGGTAGAGGTAGCAAAATACTTTTCAGATAAGGAGTTGTTTATTTTGGCAGCAAGGGAAAATATGAGGTTTCAAGGAGATGGTCGTTTTGTTGACACAGAGTTATACAGGATGAGAAAGATTATGCAGAAGGTACTGCGGGGCAGTAGTACGGTGGAGGACGGAGTGGAATCAGTGTAGTTTTGTTGTTTTTTAGTTTTTTTTTTGTTTTACCTTTTTATTTCTAAATGAGAGTTTTTTTTTTATTGACAGGACTGGTGTGTTGTCACTTAGAGCTGGACATTTCAAGGTGTCCCGCTACCGGGGCCAGGAGGCTGAGAATTTTTTTTATCATCTCATGTACTCTTATACATTTGTGGATTTTTGTAAATACTGGGATTATGGAGGATTCAGAGACAGGAGCGGAGCGTATCGTTTTCATGCCCGATGGGAAGGCCATGCCATACTCCTTCAGCAAACCTTTCATCAGAGTCGTCATGGGGGATGTTGTCTCTGCCGTCTTTTTATGTTACCGGCACCATTACCTTGTTCAAGGGTTGGAAGGTATGACTGTGGGGCTCAACACGTTCTACGCCGGAATAAACGGTTTCCAGATTCAGCCTCGGAGGATGATGGTAAAGCGGACTTTGCTGGTTAATTTCTACCCTATGTTCGGAATGGGTTTCATCAGGGCTTTGAGCTCTCGAATCAGTCTGCTCGATGGGAAGTCACTGGGGGCTGCCAGTCTCTGCACGGGGGAGTGGGAGGTGATGTTGGAGCGGCATCTGAACCAGGAAGGTAAAGGCGGCCTCGGACGGGGTGGCGAGGGTAACAAACTGTCTAATGAGGATGTCGGTCCAGAGTGCATCTCGGTCCCCCTGCTCTGTTTTCGGCCCCTGACATCATCGATGCCATGTGATATACAACTGGTGGACGGTAGGAGCATACATGATAAGGCTGAAGGAGGTAGGTAAGCTGACGAGGTGGCCCTGTTTATCCACGGGATAGGCTTTGACTGGAGTCTGTCGGACACGCACAAAGGCCTGATGTGTTGTACTACACGGGGAAAGGTGAAGCTAGAGATGCTCTTCTCAGGACTACGGTTTCTACAGTGCCTCTCCGGTGTCTCTCTCTCTGATGCACCCAGAACTTTAGATCATTTAGAGTTTTTTTTTCCATGGGGGAAATTTCAAATGACAATTTGGTTCAGTTTCAGCATAGTTTGTTTTGTTTGTTTGTTTTGTTTTTTGTTTTGTTGTTTGTTTTTTGTTTTATTTTTTGTTGAGTTGTAGAGTATTTTAATTTTGAACGGTTTGTTGCATCATTTGTAGTTTTAGTAAAAAATAAAGTTTTTTATAAAGTCAAATCTCTCTCTCTCTCTCTCTCTCTCTCCCTCTCTCTCTCTCTCTCTCTCTCTCTCTCTCTCTCTCTCTCTCTCTCTCTCTCTCTCTCTCTCTCTCTCTATCTCTCTGTCACAAATGTAACAGTACTGTATACCTGTATGTCATAAATGTCATGATATATATCTGTAGGTTGTGTATGTCATAAATGTCACTATGCATTGAAAATGGGGGACCCTGATGTAAACAAGATGAAAGTCTTTCTCTGGTCTGCATCCCCTTAACAATTGTGTGTATTGAGCCATACTGTATTGTACCCAGGCCCGGACTGGCCATCGGGAGCACCTGGAGTTTTCCCGGTGGCCTGGCCTGCACAGATAAAAAAAAAATAATATAAAAAAGATAAATATTATATATTTTTTGTATTACATTTTTGTATTTTATTTTTTTGCCAGTTTTTAGATAACCAGGTGTGTGGGGAACAACCAGGATTTCACTGTCTGCAACAGAGTTGGAGAACTATCTGACTCTCTCTCCCTCACGGGGACACACACAATGGAGCCGTGCTGCCGCTTGTGATTGGTGGAGGTGGGACCAGGCGATACAACTGATTGACCGTGGAGGCGGCGAATGGAATGGCAGATGGCACACTCCCAAAAGGATTTGTTAAATCTGACATTACAAAAAACAATATGTGGTGGTTATGATTGGGGCTGAAGTTGAATAAACAATTTATGAAAAAGAGAGTCAAAATAATTCCAAGATAATTCAAAGATTACACACCTTTGCCACATTGGCTACAAACATAATCACTGCAAAGTTATCAAAAAAATAAGAATCTGATCAGACACAAGGGTTAAGTTGTTGTTCCCTTTCTAATTTCGAATAAAAAACATCTAGTCTAGTTAATGTGATCAATATTATTTGACAATTGATGCTTTTTGTTGGAAATTTCAGTCAGTGAGCTCATACTTTGAGCTAATTTTATAGTTACAATGATTGAGACAACGCAATCTTCTGTCTTCGTTGTGCATGCATGCGTGTGCTCACCACACGTGATACATGTGTCACTATTCTGGCAGTGGCTACTGTTATTATAGTATTGTAATGAAAGGTCTGTTATTTAATGTTTGTGTAAAGGGCTATTTTAACTGTTGATGGGTAGTGCATCAGTAAAGTGAATATGGTATTGTGCTCTTGCCTTGTTTGAATATGTGGAGAGAGTGGTTAACTGTATTATAATAGTAAATAGAAAAAATATGTTGTGCTCTTGCTTTTTTCTTTTTGAAGGTGGAGAGAGTACCATTGCTAGTGCCACAACAGTTTTATTTGAGGTTCATAACAGTACATTGTACTAAGCAATTGTTGGCTCATTAGTTTGTGATTAACATGCACAAAAATTCACCAGAATGCAGGAAATTAAGTCTTTGTAACAAAAAAATTCCGGGTGGGGGACCCCCAGACCCCCCACTTAAAAAGTAGCCTGATTGGGGGTATATTTCGCGCTATATCTCCCGGTATGAATTATTTCCTCAGTCCGGCCCTGATTGTACCCATTCTGCAATCTGTTAATAAAGTTTTCAATCAATTCAATCAACCGTGTCAGAGCATCGGCAACGAAACCACAAGTGACAAGCCTACGCATATTTAAGTAGGTACAGTACAACTATCACCATTGCCATTGTAACGGATATGTACCGCGATAGTGTGACTACGGTACATGGAAGTAAAACTCACTCCCCTGAGGCATCCAGACTGAGCGCTTAGAGAGGATATCCTTTCTTGGCACAGCGGTCTGTGTTGCTGGCCCCGGTGCGGACGCCCAGGGTTCGACTCCCACTCAAGGCATGGTCGAAGTGTTTGGCAGGTACAGCGTTGTAGCGGCTACAGTGGTGCCGTTTGACCCGGATGCCTGAGTGGTGTGAGTTTAGGGGGGGTGAATGTAACGGATATGTAGTACCGCGATAGTGTGACTACGGTACATGGAAGTAAAACTCACTCCCCTGAGGCATCCAGACTGAGCGCTTAGAGAGGATATCCTTTCTTGGCACAGCGGTCTGTGTTGCTGGCCCCGGTGCGGACGCCAGGGGTTCGACTCCCACTCAAGGCATGGTCGAAGTGTTTGGCACGTACAGCGTTGTACCAGCTACACCATCAATAATTATTCTTAAATAATAGCCAGAGGCTGGGCTTAATAAGTCAAAATATTCTTAATAATAATAAGGGCCAAGGCTGCCATGGCTTAAATTAAACATTATGACTTACCATTAGAAGAGTTGGAGGTGCACGAGTGGCACTGAACCTCCTCGGGATGGTGTCCTTCCACTCAGTTGTACATCTTTCTCAAACGCCAGCTGAACCAATTGGGCCTTTCGTTTGTGGAGCATTGTCCGTCTGTGTCTGAAAAAACATTCCGTAGCGTTGAGAACAAGTTCTCGCACATTGCGGTGGAGGCGCCACAAGTTAATCCATGCTTGAACGCAGTCAGTAGCATTGCCCCTGCTAAATTGCTGGCAGGGTATGGTTGTAAAAACATTTGTTTGGGTTGCTCAGTCCCGAGATAATTTAACGGTGTGGATCATGATGGCTAACCTGCCACGTTAGCTTCTGCTGCATTAACAGATGCACCTGCACCGGGCGCTTCTTGGCAGACTTCATGGCACCTTACCGAAAGCTCTTCAGAGGTGCTGGTTTCTCCAACGTTAGATGTTGGAGGACCAGGAGGAGGCATTGGAGGAGGCAGTGAAGAAGGTGCCCCTGCCCCACCATTTTCGTATGTCCATCTCCTTGTGTTTTATTTTACCGTTCCTGATGGTGACAGACGGACCCTCTATAAATTGTACTTTTCGTGCTCACTCACGCAGTCACGCTCTCTGACTACCCATCAGCCATCAACTCAACGTGACCAATTACGTAATAACAAATTCAAACACACAGCAATCAAACATACACTTGTTTTAAGACTTTTTTTTGTTTAATTTCGATTAATAATAGGCTAAATAGCCTATTTATAAAGGAAAATATCTGACTTTTACTATAATAAAAAGGATAAAAAAATAAAAATAAAATCAATTAAATAAAATTTCAACTGGGGTGGCACCTCAGGGGCACCTGAGATTTCAGGGGGGGCACGTGCCCCTGGTGCCCCAGTGGTAAAATCGCCAGTGTCTCCATCTCTTCCTCGACCTCATCACACTCGTACTCTCCATCCTCCTCATCCATTTTATTTTTTGCATAATCTGCCTCCTTATCAAGAGCTTCTTGCTCTTCTTACTCCACTTTCTGGGCCAGTACCTCAACAAGAGAAGGACGGAGGATGGGACCAACCGTCCAGACAGGCTCTAACACCTCCTCATCCATTGCTTTTCCCAGTCCATACTTTGATCATAGGCTTTGGGCCTCTTGAATATTGGCTGTTCTGCTCTTTTGTAGAAGGCAACTCTGAAGTTGGCTCGCTGTACATGTGGGATGAGACAGACCTTGGGAGGAGGCAGGCGTTCAATGTCTACTTTGGAGTTTGCATCCAGGACTTTATCAGCACCCATAATTTTCGGTAGCATCTTTAGTCTAGTAGAGGGGGGTATCATGCACCCCCCGGACATATACTTCTAACCAGACTTTCTAGATTGGAGAACTAACTGTTTTATAATGTGCAATAACCAAGTATCTAAATCAAAGTAAACCCATTACGGCTTGAAATCTTCAAGGGTATTACAAAAACATTGAGCCCTAATCCTATAAATACACGACGCAACACTGCAGCACAACAATCCGTCCCATTTGAATAATGGATTCATGTCCACGTTATGAAGATACAGAGACAGGGAATAAACAGGGACACAAACCATGGAAGAGACAATGCTGTCAACACAATGCATGGCTGTAATACTGCAGGTACTTTGCCCTTTTCCTCAGAAGTCCTGCCCAGTGCACTGAAAGCCATTATTTCTAATGGGTTGCACAGCATGACAATGGCTTTTCTTAGCTTTTTCTTAGCTTTTTCTTTGCTTGGCACACAGCACATCACAACCGCTCAGCGAGCTTGCACCCCGGTGTTCAACCATGACCTTGTGCTCCTGTGACAAACCGTCACACCTCCAGTAGGAATGAGAAGCAGGCATGTTATAGTGGAAGGCATGATGTGGTGGCGGTGTCAGATTTTCCCTGAACTGTACAAACACATATTCCAACCAAGCAATTATAGATTAGATTGGATTAAAATGTATTGTCATCATACAGCACAAGTAATAATAAATAATGCAGGACTTTGGAGAAGTCTTTATTTGGCATGCAGTGACACACATGCGATGGGCGGCACACACACAGGAACACACACATGCAATTGTTAGGTCGCCGATGCGATTGAGTCTCTGCACTTGACCCATCCCATCATCCTTTCCCCCAAGAGCAGCCGGGAGCAGATAGTGGTGTCGGCGAGGGACAGCGCCCCGGGGACCAATCCAAGTGCTCCTGCCCGTCTTCGTCAGGGACGCGACAGCGTTCTGTTGTGCATGTCTCCCTTGCAAGCACAGGGAGAACATGCAAACTCCACACAGAAAGGCCTGGGAGATACCCCACCTGGGTACCTGGCAACACGGAAACCTGGTCCCCAAGCGGGAATCGAACCCTGGACCTTCTTGCTGTGAGGCGACAGTGTTAACCACTACACCACCGTGCCACCGGTACTGTATTACAGTACAACGGAAATAAGTTACCATCTAAGCAGAGTGCAAAGGTAAAGTAAAGTAAACAGTAAAGTGCATTAACAATATACAATGTGCAAGTGATTAAAATGGTATACGTGTACTACTGAGTAAATATGCTAATCTGATGTATGTACAGTATTATTATGTACAGTGATACAGATATGAATACACTATGGTAGTAAGTGTAGAGATTATTAATAATTTACTCAGTCAAATGGATCCGGTTAATACAATTTATTAACTCAGAGATATAAAATACATACACAATAGTAGAGAGACCCCCACCCTGGGTGACCAGCTATCGAGACCCGGAGTGAGAGGAAGAATGGAGAGAGGAGTGCTCCTTTATAGTCAGGAGGGGGGAGGGGGGGGGACTGTAGATTTGGGGAAGGGGAGGGGGTAAACATTTGGGGAGAAGGGTGAAGACCTCACTTGAGAGAGAGGACAGTGTATTAATCCTCCACATAAGCCATACTGGCCAGTGGTATAACTAGTAACTAGGGATGTACCGATATGAAAATTTGCCACCGATACCGATACCGATTGTTCAACTAACACAATCGGCCGATACCGATACCGATATTTGTGGCAAAATATTTGTTTTAAATACTTTTTTAAATATACATTTTTTTTGTAATATCTTTTTTTTGTAATTTTTTTTTTTTTTTTTATGAAACTACTGTATATTTGTCTTACAAATTGTGCTCACCGATATGAACATAGGCCTCTTTACTTACTTAAAAAAAGGAAACATCAAGAAATAGCACTATCTCTCTCCCTGTATGTTCTGCAGGGCTGCAGCTAGATACTAGTTCTCCCAGCATGGTCTGCAGCATGGTCCCTGCTGGGCTGCAGAGAGATACTATTGTCTCAACCAATGACATTTTGATTGACAGTCGATTCTGCCAATTACGTCACACACCGCTTGCACCCGCCTCTGCTGTTACCACCAATCGGCAAGCGTGTTGCATTTTTTACTCCTGCTTTTGTCCGCCATTGATTTTGACGAGAGGTTTTCTAGAACAACAACACGGCGCGGCCGACGTTTAGCTTTTAGCTCCGCAGGATGACTTAAATGAGGCATAATGATTTTACTGCAACTAATGTTATAATAAAACAAAGCCTTTCTATACATGTGTCTGATTGAAAACGTTATTAACAGATTGCAGAATGGGTAAAACTCAGGGCTCTGTGAGCAATGGAAGGAACTGAGCTAGTATGAACGCTTGCTACCTTCGGGTAAATAATATGCTGATGTTATTGAACGTGTAACACTAACTATATAATGTTAATGCCACAAAACGAATGCCTTGTTAATCATAAGTAGTGACTTTGATGCAGTAGCTTGTGTGTGTGTGTGTGGGCCGGGGGCGGCGTTGTGCAGGTAGGTCGCGAGTGAACTTTTTTTTGTCTTGACGCTACACAAATTGATGGATATTTATCGGCTACTGCCATGTTATAATAAAACAAAGCCTTTCTATACATGTGTCTGATTGAAAACGTTATTAACAGATTGCAGAATGGGTACAACTCAGGGCTCTGTGAGCAACGGAAGGAACTGAGCTAGTATGACCGCTTGCTACGTTCGGGTAAATAATATGCTGATGTTATGAACGTGTGTGGTAGATTCTAACATAGATCATCCTAATGGGAGGTCAAATCAAACTAATGTGTAAAAGTCTTATAGAAACAGTCAAAGTGGAACAATTCATAAAGGGTGTGTGGACAGGGATCTTGAGCTCACAAACAAAGGTGAATTTGCATACAAAGTGTGGGCAACAGCTGCAGACTAAAGATACAGAGTCATGTATCCTGTGTGATCTGTGGAACCGGTCCTGTGAGGACAGCTGCTGTAGACAAGTTTCAAACCAAGACAATAGAGGAACTGTTTACAAGCGGGGGTGGGTAAACAGCTAACGCAACAATGATTAGGTCACATGCAGTTGGTATCTGATGGCTGCATGGGACCATCAAAGGTCTGATTACACACACACACACACACACACACACACACACACACACACACACACACACACACACACACACACACACACACCTCATAAACAACTTAGTTTTTGATATGAAAGAATGTAAAGTAAATGAAAGCTAAAAGTATTAAACTGTGTAAAATCAGATGATGTAAGTTAAAATATAAATAGAATAGGCTTGTTTATATTAGGGTAAGAATTCACTAGGTAATTAGTTTTCACTTAAAGTGAAAATAAGTCACTATGAAAAGAAATGTGTTCAAGTATAAATATCTCTGTGTTTATGTGATCAATGGTAAATCAAATATAGATATTAGGAATAGATATTAGGAAATGAATAAATGCAATGTATTAAAGTAGATTGTTAGATTGAATGAAACAAATGAAAGTATAATTGACTGTGTAAGGACCGCCTCCGTTTGCATTCAAACATAGAGAGGCGGTGATTGGACAAACCACAGCTTATGATGTCATCACAACGAGACCCTGCGCCTTGAGATAAGATGGGATGTTGTGAGGGGGAGAGTCACTCTGGAAACCCAACTCACAGGACAACACCTCTTACCACCCATCCACACTCAAGGCGGGCAGGTCAGCAGAAGAACAAAGGACATTGCTTTTGGAGGGAAAACTGAACTATACTTTGATCCCTAGCCAAGGGAACAAAGCCATCATCAACTATCATTCTTCATCTACTATAAATATTAGTCTGGTTGTTATCAAGACGGCATAGGGTCTTTGATCACAATTATAGCATTCTTTATTGTAATTTGTATACAACTCTTAACTTTGATTAAACAGCTGTTGTTAACTACCTTTTCCTCCTGATTTCTCCGCCTGCACCGCTGAGAAGATAAAAGTAATTCCCAGAGCTTTAGAGTTATTGAAACAACGCAGAGTACTAACCACCCGGTTCTGATACAGAGCAGAACCGTTATTTAGCTTGGGAATCTACTTCATTTTGGTGTCGCGACCCGTGAACAAGCGGCGGCCCAGGACGAGAATTTCACTCATCGACCTCATCAGCGGACGACGGAGGACACGCTGCGGGAGCTTCGTTCCTGAGGGAGAGGTGAGTGTTGGAGGAGAATGGGCTGTTCTGTTCGAACTACAAGGGGTTGGGAAAAGCAATTGCTTCATGTGGAATTATGTGAAGTAATTAAAATACCTCATATTGTTGTAATATGATGACGTATTGGGTGCACAGACTATCTGATCATGGTGTAATGGGATTAGCGTCGCATGACGGCAGATAAAAGGCTTTTCTGGCTAGGAAGCGCGGCGATCTGGTGTGTGCGACAGGGGCGCGTTCTGAGTATATAGATTCCCTAAAAATTATTCTCAGGAAGAGGGCGCGGGTAATGGTTGATTAAGATTTTATTGTTCTGAATGGGGAGAGAGCTGTGTATAAGAAGGGCTCTGTTGCTATTTAGAACATGCAAATCAGGTATGGTAAAGATGAGTTTGGCCCCTGCATGATCGGGGAACTTGGTCTGTGCGATTACAGGATTAACACGTAGTAATTAATAGAAGGTAGGGGCCGGCGTGTTCATGAAGGCTCAATAATGAATGGTTTGCTGACTGATCGCGTGATAGACAGGACGTATCTGCAGGAACCAATCGGCCGAATTAAATGAAGATATAATGTTCGTCCTTAGGCATAGTATCGAATTGGGTCCGGAGATCCCGTTTTAATCTTGAGCAAAACCGGCGTGTTAGTTAACTGCGTTCGCTGTAATAATGAATAAGTACTTAAAAACAATTCGGTCGAGATGACTGATAAAGTACTTAGTGGAAATTCGATTATGATGCTATGGTAAGCTTAAACATTCAGTATAAAAGTGTGTGCGATTACGTTTGATCTCGTGTTTACTAGTCCCGCTGCCGTGCGACGTTCGAGAGACGATAATATGTGCGTGAATGGAGGTTTGTATTTTTATTTGTAGTTAGGAAGCGTGTATGATTGAATGGTTGGAGAATGGCTATGGTTAGGTGTGATTGGTGGTACGTATGAGAATATTGTTGTATTATTATGTAATTTAAGTCACCGGTTAGCCGTGGGGAAATGTAATGATAACGCCGGTTTTTCGGGGCCGGTGGAACGCAGCAGCAGTTAGCTACTGTATTAGCCTCTGAGGCGACCGGAGGATGTGGCGGACAAATAGGCGTAGGTTCAAATGTATAAGGTCGGTCGATAGTGTCTTGGGATTACGGGGATGTGATAGGCACTTACAATTTTTCACATTGGACTTCTATATAATAGTTGTGTAATGTTTTAGGTGAACGGGATAGTATGTTGCGGGAACCCGGAAGTCGTTCTGAGCTCACCGGTGGTGACGACAGAGGGGTCAAACTAGTGTTTTGTGGCGGCCTGTAGGCTGTTATGTTTTTATATTTCTGTTTAGATCACTACGCTGGCGTTTTGAGGGGATTGGGGTTCTGTTGTGGGGAATGTGGTGTTATATTAACATTGCGAGGAGACGGCCCGCGCGGCGAAACGGGTCGATGGGTCGTTGGGGAACGTTTTTATGGGATCATGGGAGAAGCTAAGCTAATGCTACCTAGCCGCGCTAACGGCTAAAGCGGTCGCCGGTTGTGACGTCATAAGGGTGCGCGGTCTGGCGGCCTGCGACGAAGCGGCCTGCGACGTAGCTAACGAAGCTAATATGCTGAGCTAACTGTGCTGACGTCATGGCATGACAGGGCTTTCGGGATGTCTCGCGATGGGGCGTCCATCTTAGTGGGGGCGCCGGCGTCCATCTTGGGTGGGGCACCAAGCGTCCGTTGTTAAGGGGGAGGTGGAGTTTATTTAGGAAAACGGTAGGGGGCGGAAGAGGACAGGATGAGTATTTTTGGGTTCTGCTCACAGGACGTTTTCATTAGGGGGTTAGTGTACTGGTAAGGTGAGATTAGATTGTTGTGCTTTGATCTGGTGGTGGATTGTGGGGCCTTGGCCCCCCCTCCCCCTCGTACACTTTCTCTCACCCCCCCCCCCCCCCTCTCTCTCTCTCTCACCCCCTCCCTCTCTTTTTCTCTTTCACCCCCCCCTCTCTTTCTTTCCTTCTCTCACCCCCCCTCTCTCTCTCTCACCCCCTCTCTCTCTCTCTCCTCCCCCCCTCTCCCTCTCGCCTCCCCCCTCTCTCCCTCTCCCTCTCGCCTCCCCCCTCTCTCCCTCTCTCTCTCACCCCCCCCCCTCTCTCTCTCTCTTTCCTTCTCTCACCCCCCCCTCTCCCTCTCTCTCTTTCCTTCTCTCACCCCCCCCCCTCTCTCTCTCTCTCACCCCCTCCCTCTCTTTTTCTCTTTCACCCCCCCCTCTCTTTCTTTCCTTCTCTCACCCCCCCTCTCTCTCTCTCACCCCCTCTCTCTCTCTCTCCTCCCCCCCTCTCCCTCTCGCCTCCCCCCCTCTCCCTCTCCCTCTCGCCTCCCCCCTCTCTCCCTCTCCCTCTCACCTCCCCCCTCTCTCTCTCTTATCCCCCCCCCCCCCTCTCGCTCTCTCCCTCTCGCTCACTCCCTCCCCCTCACTCCCCTCATGGGTATGGGCACAGACTATGTTGTGATGGGGTGTGGTATGAACGAGGGCTCTCGTTCCCACACCGCCTCTCTTCCATATTTTTTTCCCCCTCGGCCCCCCCGAAACGCTCTCTCTTTCTCTCCTAGTTTGGGCCTGTATATAAATGTGTTGTTTTCTTTATGGGTTTCAAACGCGGTGTAGTGCTAGGTTTATTGTTTATTGCTGTTTACTGTAGGGTTCAAAGGCAGTTGGTTGAGTTTGGGACTTATTTAGTGTATGTTGTTGTTCCATATTCAGTTTTATTGTTATTTTTAGGGAATTTCTAGTGCTGGTAGTGGTATTGGCTGGCGTTAGGGCAATGATGTCGTACTCGACCGGCGATGGGGCCGTACTCTCTGGCTCTCTCCAGGTCTCCGGCCACCTTCCGGTCTCTTGACTTAACGGAGAAATGTAGCGCTGCTGACACGGTGCAACGCGGTGGGCTCCGTGTCAGTATTTTTTGTGTGGCGTTCATGTTGGTGGGCCGTAAGTCGGAGCATATTTACTCTGCTCGGCTGCGCCTGTGATGGGGGTGTGGGTAGACAGATCGTCGTAGCTCACTGTCTGCCTCCACGCGGTGACGGGGATGCGCTATGTGTGCGACTCGTCGATGCTCGCTGCCACACTGCGCACATTTTTATTTTAGCGGGGGTACAGGGACTGCTGGACGTCGTGGCGGGGGTGGGCTCGCTGTCTGCCACCGCGCATTAACGGGGATGCGCTATGCGTGCACTCGTCAAAGGCTCGCTGCCACACTACGCGCATTGGGTTATATTGTGTGTGGGTTTTTGGGTGACTGTGGTTACGGTGGTTGAGTGGTGTCGGGGGTGCTGTGTGTGTGTGGCAGTGGTTGTGAGTGGAATGAACTTTGGATGTCCTTGAGTAGGAAGCCCGGGGTGTCACGCTCCAGGATTGCAAGCTGGAGGGGGACGCCGTGGGCTACAAGTTAGGTTGACCAGTGAGATGTCATTGGTCGGCAGGGATTTCAATGTGGGGATGGTGTCGGCACCTGTGTTTATGAACGGGTTGTGTGACACTGTTCTGACTGCACGGGGACTTCAGTGACATAAGGCACTGAAAATTGATTTCTGTTCTCGTGGGAAGCGCGTTTTAACACCTAAGGGGTTAGGTGTTACGGGGGAAATATAGTAACTGTGTGAGAAGTTGTGTGGTGAAATATGTATGTTACTGATATGTATAATGTAATATGAGCGGAATACATTGTTAGGCTTTCACGGACAGAAATAAATATAGTTACACATAGAAGCGAAGATAAAGCGTAATTAGCACATAGTCATTTGCTAGAACAATTAGAGTAAAAGTGAGATTATTCACCTAAATTACCATGTCCAATACAGATGTTTAGAAATGATAGGCTGTAAATAACAAATTTCTGATTGACCAACAGAAGGAGGAGGCTGATGCAAAATAAGTTCCCCGGAGTTGTGTTAAGGAGGATCATGACAACGGGATTGAGAGTTCTGGTTTTCCAATGGAGACAACTGGAAAAAAGATTAAGGCTGTGTCATTGATAAATCAAAAACGAAAATTGCACAAATGCTCTCAAGTGATTTTAGTATAGGAGATGCCCGACATTCCATGCTTAAAGATAAATGATGGATTGTGAACGGGAAATGTCACTGATAATTAAGTGTATTTTTTTCTTCTCTCTTCACAGCTGCTCCGGGACGGACGGCCAGCGCTGACAATTCCGAACCCCAACAGGGAAATCAAAGAGACTGTTGAAAGTCGGGGGGTATAGTATCACACAGCGAGTTATCAATTCCTGTTTGCACCAATATATAAGTATGAGTGAAATTAACTCAAGTTTGGTAAAAATAGTTTGAATACAGAGAAACTTGCTTTCCAAACGGTGGTATTACGAGTGTTTGAAGAAAGGTGAGAATGGAAAATACACAGATAGGAGCAACTGGAGGGTTAGATGCACTAACCATAGAAAGGGTAGACAATCTGTCTATTTCAACGACTGGAGATGTCACAATAAAAGTGACGAAAAAATGGCCAAAGATATTCAGGCCATTACAGAACCTTGTACGAAAGGTGATAAAAAGAAATAATGCTGGTAGTGGGGTAATGCCGATAACCTCTGCAGACATTACATTGACCGAATTGAACAGTGACGTTAACCTGATTGACTGGAATGTGATCGACTCCCCGCTAGTGTCCAGTGTGACGGAGGGACTGGAAATAATGTCTTTTACTCCGCCACAGGGAGTCGTTGCAGCGAGCGACCCAGAGACAACTGTATTACCCGAGTCGATCCACGCTGAAGTGTCCGTTGCAGGTGACTGCCAGTTAACCAAGAGACAAAGAAAGCAACTGAGGAGAGCGATGTTGTTGCAGCAGTCCCAGGGAGTTGACGCTGGCCGTACGGAGACCGACAACAGGTATGGGATAATACATGAACAGTTTCTACAGCCCACCTGTGTCTCGTGCCCAGGTTTTCTCTACCCCCACCATCAGTACCAAACTGAGGGATGTGGCCCGATGACTAGGAGCCAGTCAACGAGGGCCAGGGTGGAGGAAGAGGGGAAGACGTGCCTCCCTCTAGAACAACAGCTAACCGAGGCTAGACAGGTAGTGGAATACCTCCAAGGCCTAATCCAGTCCACACAGCCCGGAGGGGAGACAGGTTCCAATGGAGAACCAGATGGCCAGAGACGGGCCCAGTTGGGGCCACAAGGGGGTCCTGCGCCAGAACAACAACAAAGATCAAGAGAAGCAATCGGGTGGCAACCACGAGGAAGAGGTGGAGGCAGAGGCAGGAATCCGAATGGATACGCGGTGCGGCGGATGGAGTGTTGGCGTGCGGGACTCTCGGACACCTTTCTCGGGAATGTGCTCAAGGGACTGTGACTGAACCAAATAGGTACGTGGCTTTCTCCTCAGAACAGGCTCCAGGGAACCATGGCGATGATGGCATACAGCCAGGACATGTTCTGGGCCCGATGACCCCAGGGTCATCCGGTCACAGGCGGCTGACCCACCGGGTCCCACAACCCGGGGGAGACAGCCAGTGTTGTTGGATCTGTGGAGTGAAAGGTCATTTTCAAAGGTCATGTCTGCAGAGGCCACCGGCAGAATAAAAATATATGCAACTGACTAGGGTAAAGGTGGGATATATTGAATAATAAAATATGCTCCTAATTAGATTAGAATAAAAATAGAATAAAAAATAAATAGAGGGGTTAGGTGATTAGATTATGAATGAAAGTTACTAAAAACGGATGTATGAGTGACTGACAAATGCATGAACTAATCAGACTAACAAGAACATCTAATTAGGTTAAACAGTTAATATTGACACTGCGGAAGCTAGTGGTCAGTAAATTATCCATGCTTGGTCAATATTCAGATTGGTCAAAGGGTGGAGTGCATGATTAGGAGATTAAAAAGACCCATAGTGGTTTATAGTATTGATAGATGGGTATTAACAGTTATGGGTAATAGAAATAGGTGGTTACTTTTATTTTTTACTTCTCTTTTCTAGTGTGTTACGAGCAATTCCTGACTTAGGCCGGGAGCGTTCATTTTGTTTATTCATTTGATTTCCCTTTTTTGTTTCTTAGTTAATACAGGGGTGCATAAGCCTCTAGATGATAGGTTAAAAATTAGTTGAAAAGAAAAAAGAAAAAGCTCACAAGTTTGGTTTATTTTTTCATTTATTGGTTTGGCATGGTTTTTTCTTTGTATGTTTTGTTTTCTGTTTCCTTTCTTTCTATATATTTTTTTCTTAGGGTACCTGGCAAGCTGGGAGTGATCTCGACACATCAGGACTGGGTAGTATATGTCTGTAAAATGGACTGGGAACAAAGTGAATGGACATGAGCTGGTTCATGGATTTTTGTTCTCTGCCCATTGAATACCCGGTTTTAGGGGCTGGGGGTGTGTCGTGATTGGTGAAAGTGTTGGGAAGCATGATTCTCTGTGCATTAATAAAGCTCAATAGGTTTGGTCGCTATTGGCCAAATTAGTCTTTGTGTAGGGTGTGAACATGTGCAATTGATGATTGGCTTGTGGGGGACTCCGTGGGCTTGATGAAGGCTGGCGGAGAGTGTGGTAGATGTGTGTTTAAGGCGGACTGTGATTTGTTGCCATACACCTAGGACTACTGGGAGAGTGGATGTGTCAGTGCTGACTGTCCGGGCCGGGGTGCAGCTGTCCAGGGACGAAGGTAACGATGTTTGAATGTATATTCCACATCGAAAGGTGGTGGAGTATACTGTTTTGACAGCATAATATAATGAGAGCCATGTGAATTTTTCAGAATTTTGAAAATTAATGATCTAGAAGCCATGAAATATATAGATAAATGATTTGGAAAAGAAAGTTGTCAAAACTCAGACCAGTAAAGAGAGTCTGAGGGAGGAAAAGTATGGATTCTCAATCAATTGTTGTGGTAGAAGTGACCTGCACTGTCCACCGAAGCGATATATACTCACTGCAGGATACGGATGGGAGATTGGGGAGTCAGCAGTCATCAGAGTGTGGTACGAGGAAGACCAAGGACTCCATCGGTACTGTTGATCCAGGACACTGGCTAGTGTCTACCAGTGGAGGTTTCTCTATGACAACACGTGAAACACAAATTCACTCATAATTCATAATTATTATTAATTTACATATACCTATATATAAAAAAAAAAAAAAAAAAATTAAAAAACTATATATATATATATATTTTTAATTATTATTATTATTATTTTTTTATTATAAATGTTTTCCTATGTAAAAAAAATGCCAGTGAATTTTTTTTTCTTCAAAAATGGCCAAAATGTACAGCTCTGAGCAGGCCTGCACTGCAGTATTGCATGCAGTAATTATTTGTGAAGAAAACTTCACAGGTGTGACCCATTGTTAAATAAATAATAAATAACAGCGAATCAAAATAGGCTATTAACTTCATCTAAGCACGGTCTGTGCAGTTAAACTCTTGCCATTGAATGGAGGATTGATTGATTGACAGCCCTTGACATCCAATACACGGAGGTTGAATATGATTGGCAGCCTTGCAAATCCAATCAGAGATTTCTGCATTGCAAAGTCAAAATGGGTCCAGCTGCATGTGAGGAGGATAGGTTTAGCTCGGGCCAATCTCAAGTTTCTCAAGTTGCTTTATTAGTTGTCATACAGAAGTACAGAATACTTTTATACAAAATGTAACATAAAGAAGCATTTTGTATAAAAGTATTCTGTACTTCTGTATGACAAATAATAAAGAAACTTGAGAAACTTGAGATTGGCCCGAGCTAAACCTATCCTCCTCACATGCAGCTGGACCCATTTTGACTATGTGAAAGTTGAGACTATGAGAAAGTTGTTGTTTAGTAGTTAGTAAGCTGTACAGCTATAACAAGTTAGGCTAAATTAAACTTTGCGCCAACATTAGGACCGAAGTATAAACCAGCAACTGAGCAACATGAAGAAGTGGATTTATGCATCTGGATCAGAAAAAACGTTGTGGATGAAAAAGTAAGTATATAGGCTACAGTGCTTGTATGCTAACAGTAGCTAGGCAGCTTAGCCTACATCACAATGATAATCACCAAGCTAACTTACTGTACACACTGTAGGGCTGGGCAATTAATCGAAACAGAATCGCGATATCGATTCATAGACCTATGCAATCTAATTTCTAAGTTATGACTATTTTCTTTTATTAAAAAAAAACGTTTTTTTTTTTTTAAATTATTTTATCTGGGTTGAACATGATTTGTGGAACTCCCTCTGATGTTGTGGTCGTGGTATTCACTGACCTTTGGGAAGTATTTTGACATGCACATGGGTATCTTAGTGGTGTAGTGTATCTTGTAGACCAGGCCCATTGCAAGTTGCTGTACTCTGTCGTCTACTCTAAGCCATCCTAGGTTGTCAAAGTGGACAGGGGTGAGGTGGGTTTTAGGAGTAAGGTCAAGCAGTAGTCTGACCAGTTTGTTTTGTGATGTTTGTAATCTTGTTTTTAGTGCCTTTGAGGTGCTTTGGTACCATGAGGTGCAAGCATAGTCGTAGTACCCTTGAATGAGTGCTCCTGTTAGAGTCTTCAAGGTATTCTTGTTTACCAGAGAGGAGATCCGGTACAGGAATCTAGTTCGTTGGTTGACTTAGTTTTATTACATTGGATCCCATTTTGTCACAGGAAATATTTGCCTCTATAGGATGGAACCCAGGTAGGTAATTTCATCTTTCCTTTTAAGATAAGATAAGATATTCCTTTATTGATCCCCTTGGGGAAATTCAGGCATCATAGCAGCATGGGGGAAGGGGGGGGGGGGGTACAGGTAGTGAAAACAACACAAGCAGTGTAAACAAATAGGTCAATATAATTTACTATCTAACTAACTGAAATATACATTATTCATTATTCACAGTATCACAGTATCCACATAAGGTGCAGTATGCATAAGGTAGTGTTATTGTCCTAATTGGGTTCCTATTAGTTCTAGGTCGATGTCTGGCAGCAGTCGCTGCCCACTGTTGTGGAGCCTGATGGCCACTGGTATGAAGGACTGTCCGAGGCGGTTAGTTGAGTGTCGGGGGGGTATGAGTCTGTGGCTTCCTTGTCACCTTCACCTAATATGTTTTGATCTGGTCAGGTGCGCTGTCACCTAAAATGTTTTGATCTGATCAGGTGCGCTGTCACCTAATATGTTTTGATCTGGTCAGGTGCGCTGTCACCTAATATGATTTCATCTGGTCAGGTGCGCTGTCACCTAATATGTTTTCATCTGGTCAGGTCCGCTGTCACCTAATGTTAATATGTTTTCATCTGTGTCCACTGACCACTGACACACAGTGGGGGATGTTTTAAAAATATTATTTAATATATAATATAATATAATAATTTATGCTTCACCTAAAAATTTGGTCAGCAGCCTCCACTGGTGTCTACCCAGCGGTTCCATGGGGAACCACAACACTGCGGGTACCAAGAGAACCAGGAGAAGCCTATCTCTCAGGCCGGGAGAGTTCCGGCCAACGCAGTGACCGGGTCTTGAGAAGCCTACCTCTCAGGCTAGGAGAGTTCCGGCCAACGCAGTGACCGGGTCTTGAGGCTTCAGAGGGAAACGACAGGCAACCAACGAGGAGACAGGCGGCTAGGCCTCAGCAACAACTCCGGCTGTCAACAAGACGGGTTGCAAGGCCTTAACCATTGACCAGGGGGTCTACAAGCGAAAGGGGGGAGCTGCTATCGCCCCTATCAACGACCAGGCGGAGGAGGAGAGAAGCGAACCTCTTCCACTAATCCAAGGGTCAACGGGGGTTGAGCAGCCAGCGACGACCTCCCCACCGCTGTGACAGCAATAGAAAAATACAGCAGGGGGTTCTACCCCCTAATAGAGGTCAACACGAGTCAAGATGTTCTCGACAGAAGACGGGGTGTGATAGAAAGGCAATTTGCTTTCTAATTCCACCTCCCAGAATGGGTGGCACCATTCAGCAGTCGTGAACTGCACCAGCTCTGAGCAATAAAGAGGAGGCCGGGTCAATCTAGAAAACATTGACCCCCCTCCTCACTGCTCCAAGTCAGAATTTGACAACTCACAGTTGAAACCAATGGAAATTGATCTTGGTATGAAAACAGGTTGTTAAAGACTGTACACGGATCACAAAAACTGAAACTGCTAATAACTGTGTTATATTGAATTTATAATTATACATAAGAAAGAGATATAGAAAACGAATGTTAGGTTGAATTTTAGGATCTGAGTGGGGCAATCCATATGTATTTTATCCAAATATGATTTAAAATGTCTTAAATTCTTATCCGGAAAGTAGTGTGTAGAAATTAAGATCTATGTTTGACATATTAAGGATAGATAAACTATCCGAGTGTGGAAATGTGGTAGATTCTAACATAGATCATCCTAATGGGAGGTCAAATCAAACTAATGTGTAAAAGTCTTATAGAAACAGTCAAAGTGGAACAATTCATAAAGGGTGTGTGTGGACAGGGATCTTGAGCTCACAAACAAAGGTGAATTTGCATACAAAGTGTGGGCAACAGCTGCAGACTAAAGATACAGAGTCATGTATCCTGTGTGATCTGTGGAACCGGTCCTGTGAGGACAGCTGCTGTAGACAAGTTTCAAACCAAGACAATAGAGGAACTGTTTACAAGCAGGGGTGGGTAAACAGCTAACGCAACAATGATTAGGTCACATGCAGTTGGTATCTGATGGCTGCATGGGACCATCAAAGGTCTGATTACACACACACACACACACACACACACACACACACACACACACACACACACACACCTCATAAACAACTTAGTTTTTGATATGAAAGAATGTAAAGTAAATGAAAGCTAAAAGTATTAAACTGTGTAAAATCAGATGATGTAAGTTAAAATATAAATAGAATAGGCTTGTTTATATTAGGGTAAGAATTCACTAGGTAATTAGTTTTCACTTAAAGTGAAAATAAGTCACTATGAAAAGAAATGTGTTCAAGTATAAATATCTCTGTGTTTATGTGATCAATGGTAAATCAAATATAGATATTAGGAATAGATATTAGGAAATGAATAAATGCAATGTATTAAAGTAGATTGTTAGATTGAATGAAACAAATGAAAGTATATTTGACTGTGTAAGGACCGCCTCCGTTTGCATTCAAACATAGAGAGGCGGTGATTGGACAAACCACAGCTTATGATGTCATCACAACGAGACCCTGCGCCTTGAGATAAGATGGGATGTTGTGAGGGGGAGAGTCACTCTGGAAACCCAACTCACAGGACAACATCTCTTACCACCCATCCACACTCAAGGCGGGCAGGTCAGCAGAAGAACAAAGGACATCGCTTTTGGAGGGAAAACTGAACTATACTTTGATCCCTAGCCAAGGGAACAAAGCCATCATCAACTATCCTTCTTCATCTACTATAAATATTAGTCTGGTTGTTATCAAGACGGCATAGGGTCTTTGATCACAATTATAGCATTCTTTATTGTAATTTGTATACAACTCTTAACTTTGATTAAACAGCTGTTGGTATAACCTTTTCCTCCTGAATTCCTTCTGCCTGCACCGCTGAGAAGATAAAAGTAATTCCCAGAGCTTTAGAGTTATTGAAACAACGCAGAGTACTAACCATCCGGTTCTGATACAGAGCAGAACCGTTATTTAGCTTGGGAATCTACTTCACGTGTAACACTAACTCTATAATGTTAATGCCACAAAACGAATGCCTTGTTAATCATAAGTAGTAACTTTGATGCAGTAGCTTGTGTGTGTGGGCCGGGGGCGGCGTTGTGCAGGTAGGTCGCGAGTGAACTTTTTTTTGTCTTGATGCTACACAAATTGATGGATATTTATCGGCTATTGCCATCGGTACATTCGAGCTTATCGGCCGATTGTAGTCAACAAGGCACTTATTGGCTGATACCGATACCCGACCGATACATCGGTGCACCCCTACTAGTAACGATAGGTTATGACTATAACCAAGTTCTGTGAGTAATGGTGACGCTCGGCGTCACTCTCTGCACTGTACCTCGCTTGTGCACGCGCACTGAATAAAAATTCCACAATGTACCTTTACATCCCAATATTCGTCTGACCACACCCCTATCAGCTTACCTTCATAAGCAGGTGTGTGGCCACCTACTCGCCTCCTTCCCAAGCTTTCACCACAAGGTGAGATCAAGGGCTCCAGCGGCGTCGGACGCCGAGCGTCACCATTACTCACAGAACTTGGTTATAGTCATAACCTATCGTTCTGTTTCGTAATGGCTCTCGCTCGGCGTCACTCTCTGCACAAGGGAGGCCGAGCGAGAGCCATCGGCCGACAAATATACCCCGCTGAGGCCCCCCACAACCATCAGATCGGGGAGGACCGAGCCCCCCCGACCCCCCCTAATGGAGGGCACCCCCCCTATTGGAGGTTCCCGGGAGGGCGACGGACCCGACCGTGCGAAGAGGCACTCAAGCAAAACGCACAGGGTGAGCAGACCGTGGCCTGACCCCACGACTACACACACGCACAACCCGCATGCCACCCGGGAACGAACGGAAGGAACAACCTCATTACTGCCCCCAGAAATCACGGGGTCAAGAGCAAACCCAACCCCGTGGCAAGGCCGTAGCAGTGGAGCGCGAATGAAGACCCAGACCCACCAAAGGGACTGGATCCCCTGGAAAACGGGGGCCCGGAGAGGTCAATGACGCCAGGCATCAAGACCCCACCAGGTGGTCACTTAGTGACACCGCCCCCCACATCGCCAGCGTATTCAGATCAGGCCCCTCCAAGAGCGGGCCCTTTCCCACCAACAGCACACCGCCTGGCATACTGACCCTGCAGAACAGGCAGTCAGCACGGCCGTAACACTCAAGGTTAACCAACGGAAGCAGGCAGCGTACCGGGGAAACCAGGCAACAGGCTGTAACCTGAGCCTGGAGCACTGCGGATGAGACAGGCGCCAAAGGAGTCAGCTGAAAACAGCCGCTCCGGCGGATGGGGCGTATGCTGGCGTTGTTGATCACCATGACAAAGCCTCCTTTAAAAAAAACCCACCCAGAGGGGTCGAGGCAGAGAAGGCTGACATGATTGGCAGACATCATGAACGTGCAGGGGCACACTCAACCGGACAACCCGGGAGTTGACACTGCTCCAACACACCAGAGAACCAACCACCATGTCATTACCCTATGCGGTGGTTGTTCCTATAACCCCTCAGGAAAAACTCCAAAACACATACCGCAGTACAAGTGTTGCAGTTTCTCAAAAAAAGGGGGTTATCCCAGGCCTACGGGTCAACAAACAGTACTTCGGACCGGGCCCGGCGGCACGGGAAGCACAGAGTTACCAGAGGAGGTCTAAGACCACCCCAACAGCCCCCTCCACGCCATGCGTGAAAGAGGAGCGAAAAGAATGGAGAACCAGCCCCAAGCACACCGCCCTTGGTATTCCCAGGCGGTCTCCCAACCAAGTACTAACCAGGACCAAACCAGCGTAGCGGCCGATATCGAACGAGATCGGGCGTGTACAGGTTGGCATGACCGTAAGCCATTACGACAGTGCAGAGTACAATATGTACCCAACAAGGGTCTCCATAGCGCCTAACCCTGCGACACCCGGACCGACCTGGCATTTTCCCCCCCGAAAAAAGCAAAAGTCCCTCAGGGTACCAGAACAGCAGATCTGCATCCCCGGCGGACAACAGGTTTAACTGACCTGGACCAGCGTGACCAGAACCAGTCCCGTGCCCTAACCACGCCGACATGCCTACTCCAGGAGAAGGGGCAGATAGGCGTGTTGATCTTAAAACATGAAAAGAAGGCACCACCAAGACGGTCGGTGCGAACCGCGCCTGGTGGCCCACCCCAAGGGCGTGAGACCCCTCTACATATGTTTAGATCCATTCCGTCATCATCCCCCAGACATGAACGAGAATCCGTCGATAACCAATACAGGTCGTCGGAAGAGGAAAAAACCTCCATCCCAGTTGCTTTATAAAAACGCTGTTTTAACCACAAGCAACCAAGGCGTGCTAGTCACCCGCCTGATCTTCAACAGAACACCCCGAGCTAGCACTTAACGTGCGTCGGGACACAACCACATCAATGAACAGGCTATTTAGACCTTTCAGTGAATCCCCAAGGCGCCCAGGGGAACGACAAGAGGGGTGTGGTGCTTCCTAACTCCAACTCTTTTTAATAAAAAAGAAGGAAGCACCAACAGTATGAATCCCAGTCTACACAGCCGGGGGTAAAAACTGTTTATATTTTTACATCCAGTCATCCCTTCCACAGAGGATTTAGACCGAAATTCCCCAGAAAGCCTTCCCACGTGAGTCTTAGAATGAAAAAGCCATGGCAACTGCGAGTCACGTGACCAACTGACTCAAGTTACACATAAAAACGAGCGTAGCGGACCCGTAAGTCCTACGCTCTAACCCGACACTTTGACACCACAGACCTTACATAAAGATCTACTCACGGAAGCCATCGTCATAGCAACGTAACGTACGCTATGACGGGGGGAAACCCCACACATAACTCCTGTTTGTAATAGGAGCATAGTCAGGACAACCCTTCCCCCCCCCCCCCCCCAGCCAAGGCGTTTAACGGCTTGGCCCTGACTGGCCCAACAGGAGATGAGAAAACCCATTCGACCAATCAAGTGGGAAGGAGGGGTTTATTCGGCACCCCCTCACAAAACCCTTCCCCCTGCACACAATAACAACTTTAGCATATGATACCTTTGGTAGAATGCTAATGAAATAGCGCAAGCTAATACAATGCACGCTACCCACAGTTAACTGTGAACATGGTTTACAACAAAACCAAGTCGTGTGCGTGTGTGAATCCTACACCCGCATTCCATGTTGTACATAGAAAAACACTGATATAGAGTATAACGGCTAGGCCGTGGAACGTGTGTATACGAGCATTACTGCAACTAACAGTGTTGTAGTTCAACATTACTTCGTGTGTTAGCAACAGACCATACAACCAGCTTCTACCTGCATGTGGAACATCAGGCCGAGATAGAAACCCTTCTATAACCACGTGAAAGCTGCAGACCTTGCTTTAATCTCATAACACGAACGTAACTCATCCATCAATGTATACCAATGTAGATTCACCCTTTTCAACCTTATCATATTTTGGTGAAGAAACACACAGTTTGTTTAACCATAAAAAATACAGTCCCCCTTTAGGGGACTTTTTATTTAATTAACAAATAATATGATAGGGCCGGGGAGGGGTAAACAGTGGGGACCGCATGGGGAAAAAAGTCACTGTCTAGCGGCGTCTGCTGCCTCGAGCCGCTCGGGCTTTGCCACCCCGAGAAGCCCCGGAGGGACGGTAGGCAATCGTTGCTGGTCTCGTCGATCCCTACCGTCACCCCCGGTCGTAGATGGGCCGGCTACAGCAGCAGCACCGTCTCTCCTCCTGGCCTTCGTCGATGGGCCAGCAGTGGCGATGGAGGCATTGGCAGCCACGGCGGAGGAACCTCGACGACGCGGAAGCCTTCTGACTCCACCGGAGACGACGGGAGGCGGAAAATGGGGTTGGAGTACGGACCTCTCCTCTGCCATCTCTCTGCATGTTGAGGTCATCAGCTGCAGGGCCTTCCCGAATAGTCCAGCATCGGAGAGGGTGGCCATCAAAAGAGGAGACCTGTTCTTCTCGGGCACACGGGCCTGCTCCAGCCAAAGGTGGCGCTGGATCAGAGTAGCCAGGGCGCGCACTTTCCCAGAGGCTATGGCCTGCACCTGGGTCAGATAAGGACAGCTCCTGCCGCCTGGGTGAGCTGATCATATTGTACCTCCGACCGCTCCGTGCCGCCCATCATTATCCCGGATACAAATCTAGCCAGCTGTGCGATGTTAGACGCAGCAGCCAGCGATTGTGTACCCGCGATGAATGACTGGTCACTCCAATACGCCAACCGCCTAGCCGATCTTCCTTGGAGAACCGGCTTGCATAACGGCTCCCACACCACATCCGGACAGAGGAGAGCGGCCATCGGCCTATCAAGCCGTGGCACACCCTCTCTCATACCTTCAACCAAACCCACCACCCGCGTAACTGGTACGTAGGCGGGAGTGAGACCCATGATGTGGGACACCACCTGGCCCCGACGAACATAGGCCCCCATTGAGGGGAAAAATGGGTAGACAACGTCCACCCCTCTCACCGGGTGACGCTGCCAGAGATGACCTATTAAATCATCAGGGACAGGAGCAGGCAGTGGCTGCGGCAGCGGCACGCCGTTTGCAGCGGCCGCCACCGCCATAAGCTCAGGAAACAAAGCCTGCAGTTCCCCCTGCAGACTTTCCTCCACCGAACCCGCATCCCTCACATGCAGCAGGCTGCGACTGGTTAAGGAGCCACAGTCTGATGTGGCTGATAGTAGGGCATCCTGCTGAAGACGCCGAGGGGTTTCCCCGACATCCTCGAACAAGGCGCCCCAAGGAGACATATCACCCCCCTCCAGTGTTACCTGGACGGGTGGGATATTCGTCTCTACTGGGCCTTCAAACAAGAACCTGTCCGCCTCTACCATGTAGTCCTCTGTTTCCATTGGACAACTAGAGACCGACGCATCCTCGCTGGTCTCCAGCAATTCCCCAAACCCAGGCCGTTCACGTATGCAGGACACCATCTTGCGACGGGACCGAGCAGACGCAAAAAGTTTGCGTCTCAAATCCTCCGGAACCAACGGAACCGGCCGTTCAACAACGGATGATTCCCCGGAACCAGAGGAACCAGAGCCAGGACCAGGCCATCGCAGAGTCGACGGCACCGGTGCACTGGCTCCTCGGAGAGGCAAACTACCAATCGAATGCCTTCCGGGCGTGGCTGCCGACCACGAAAGCGGCAACAGCCCCGCACCAGAATGCACGATGGAGGCGGGAATGGAGAACCGCTGGTGAAGAGTGATTCTACGACTCTCCGAAGTAGACATTATGACTTAGATTTTTCTCTTGAATATTTATGAGAGAAGAAGAAAATAAGCATAATGTAAACTCGTCTCAACTTTCTTCAACTAGCAACCTCGTCAAGTTACAAGGAACTTGTTACATTCACCCACACAAGGGCTGAGGACTCACCCCCCCCCCCCGCCCCCCCCCCCCCCCCCTCTCTCTCTCTACCAGGCACTTCCTTGTGGTGAAAGCGAAGAAGGAGGAGAGTAGGTGGCCACACACCTGCTTATGAAGGTAAGCTGATAGGGGTGTGGTCAGACGAATATTGGGATGTAAAGGTACATTGTGGAATTTTTATTCAGTGCGCGTGCACAAGCGAGGTACAGTGCAGAGAGTGACGCCGAGCGAGAGCCATTACGAAACAGAACAGTAGGTAAGGGATATATATAGATGAAGTCGCAGGGGAGAGACCAATACTAGGTGAGGTTTTCAAGAAAAGAGGCGAAGTGATTGATAATAAGATATATTATCATATTATATCGATTATTATCTTATTATCCATCCCTTCTGATCTTTTCTTGAAAGAAAAAAAATCACCTATTATTGGTCTCTCTCCTGCAAATTCATCTAGTCAATGGTCTCTTGTAGTCCAATACTTAAGTGTCTAATATTTGCAGACAGTGAGCTATATCATTAATATGTATAATAATATGCATGCATGCAACACTGCATGCATATGATGGAATCCACTATTTGATGCAAAACGATCTGATTCTGTAATAAATATGTTGATATTTTTTTCTGTCTATTAATATGTGAACAGTTTTGAATTTCACCTATTCAAATGTCATTACATTTACATTTAGTCATTTAGCTGATGCTTTTATCCAAAGCGACTTACAAGTTATGTGCGACAAATCAGCAGGAAGTGTACAACTCTTTCAGTAACAATGTTCATCAAATTGTTGAAACTTGAGTGCTGCAGCATTGAGTGTATAGTAGTAAAGACATATTAGTTTATACTATGCATTCAACGCTGCAGCAAAATTATGAATAATAGGGGCTTGGGATATTATATAATAAAAAAATTATGAAAGGCTGTCAATCTATTAAAATATTTAATCTGATTAAACGCATGATTGTCCGTAGTTAACTCACGATTAATCACAAATGAACCGCATCTGTTCTAAATCTACCTTAAACAGATATTTTTCAAGTTTTAATACTCTTATCAACATGAGAGTCAACAAATGCTTGCTTTATGCAGCCATTTAACACAAAAGGATGACCCTCATGCATTGCAAATTTGCTTGAAATTCAAAACAGAGTGATGCACAAAATAACTTAAAAGAAAATAATACTTTAAAACAATGAATAGAGTGTGCATGAAATAATAGGGGAAAGAAAAGTTAGGAACTTGTTACATTCACCCACACAAGGGCTGAGGACTCACCCGCCCCCCCCCCGCCCCCCCCCCCCCCCCCCCTCCCCCCCCCCTCCTCTCTCTCTCTCTCTCTCTCTCTCTCTCTCTCTCTCTCTCTCTCTCTCTCTCTCTCTCTCTCTCTCTCTCTCTCTCTCTCTCTCTCTCTCTCTCTCTCTCTCTCTCTCTCTCTCTCTCTCTCTAATAATAATAATAATAATAATGGATTCAATTTGTACCGCACTTTATATTCGTGAGAATCTCAGAGTGCTACAGGAGATATAGACAAAAGGGTAGCACTTTATAATAACACCCTGTTATAATACATTTATAAGGTATTTGTAGATAATGAACTATATAAAAGAAGCAGTGAAGCCAGACCAGCACTCTCAGGTTCAAAATTTAATGGCAGCCTGAAACAAACATGTTTCGGAAATATGTATTCCTTCTTCAGTGTTATAGCTTGCCACTGAAGAAGGAATACATATTTCCGAAACATGTTTGTTTCAGGCTGCCATTAAATTTTGAACCTGAGAGTGCTGGTCTGCCTTCACTGCTTCTTTTATATAATACTTAATGGGATTTCAGCACCCAGTGTCGTATCTTGAGAGCGCGGTCTAACTTGACATTAGATAATGAACTAATCATGAATAAACCATTTATATACATTCATAAATGATTATTAAATCATTTATAACTATATTTGTATACCATTTACAAAGTATTTATAACGCATTAGTGGATAATGAACTAATCATGAACAAACCATTTTTATACATTCATAAATGATTATTAAATCATTTATAACTATAATAAAATTGCATTTATCTTTAGTCCTAATTCTGTCACTCACTGTAAACCCGCATGTTCAAAATAATCAATTAGTTTGAGTAGGGTATACTCAATATTCTATGAAAGTTCTACTAACTTGAATGTCTTGAGTTCGTGTGACGTGTTCTTATGTTTTGAGTAAATAAAACTCATAGTTTTTGATTGACTTGGAACTATTCACTTATTAAGTAAGTATAATGTAAAAGCATAACTTAAGTACAACTTAAGATAATTAAGTAGATACAGACTGTAAACCGCATTATGTTTTGAGTAAATAAAACTCATAGTTTTTGATTGACTTGGAACTATTCACTTATTAAGTAAGTATAATGTAAAAGCATAACTTAAGTACAACTTAAGATAATTAAGTAGATACAGAGTGTAAACCGCATTATGTTTTGAGTAAATAAAACTCATCTTTTTTGATTGACTTGGAACTATTCACTTATTAAGTAAGTATAATGTAAAAGCATAACTTAAGTACAACTTAAGATAATTAAGTAGATACAGACTCTAAACCGCATTATGTTTTGAGTAAATAAAACTCATAGTTTTTGATTGACTTGGAATTATTCACTTATTAAGTAAGTATAATGTAAAAGCATAACTTAAGTACAACTTAAGATAATTAAGTAGATACAGACTGTAAACCGCATTATGTTTTGAGTAAATAAAACTTATCGTTTATGATTGACTTGGAACTATTCACTTATTAAGTAAGTATAATGTAAAAGCATAACTTAAGTACAACTTAAGATAATTAAGTAGATACAGACTGTAAACGGCATTATGTTTTGAGTAAATAAAACTCATAGTTTTTGATTGACTTGGAACTATTCACTTATTAAGTAAGTATAATGTAAAAGCATAAATTAAGTACAACTTAAGATAATTAAGTAGATACAGACTGTAAACCGCATTATGTTTTGAGTAAATACAACTCATCGTTTTTGATTGACTTGGAACTATTCACTTATTAAGTAAGTATAATGTAAAAGCATAACTTAAGTACAACTTTATTAACAGATTGCAGAATGGGTATAGAGGTGTGATAGGTGTGAGAGGTGTGAGAGGTGTGATAGGTGTGATAGGTGTGCTAGGTGTGATAGGTGTGATAGGTGGGATAGGTGTGATAGGTGTGAGAGGTGTAAGAGGTGTGATAGGTGTGATATGTGTGAGAGGTGTGATAGGTGTGAGAGGTGTGATAGGTGTGATAGGTGTGAGAGGTGTGATAGGTGTGATAGGTGTGATAGGTGTGAGAGGTGTGATAGGTGTGATAGGTGTGGGAGGTGTGAGAGGTGTGATAGGTGTGATAGGTGTGATATGTGTGAGAGGTGTGATAGGTGTGATAGGTGTGATAGGTGTGAGAGGTGTGATAGGTGTGATAGGTGTGAGAGGTGTGATAGGTGTGATAGGTGTGAGAGGTGTGATAGGTGTGAGAGGTGTGATAGGTGTGAGAGGTGTGAGAGGTGTGAGAGGTGTGATAGGTGTGAGAGGTGTGATAGGTGTGATAGGTGTGAGAGGTGTGAGAGTGAGTGTGATAGGTGTGAGAGGTGTGATAGGTGTGAGAGGTGTGATATGTGTGATAGGTGGGATCGGTGTGAGAGGTGTGATAGGTGTGAGAGGTGTGATAGGTGTGAGAGGTGTGATAGGTGTGATAGGTGTGAGAGGTGTGATAGGTGTGAGAGGTGTGATAGGTGTGATAGGTGGGATCGGTGTGAGAGGTGTGAGAGGTGTGATAGGTGTGAGAGGTGTGATAGGTGTGAGAGGTGTGATAGGTGTGATAGGTGTGAGAGGTGTGAAAGGTGTGAGAGGTGTGAGAGGTGTGATAGGTGTGAGAGGTGTGATAGGTGTGAAAGGTGTGATAGGTGTGAGAGGTGTGATAGGTGTGAGAGGTGTGATAGGTGTGAGAGGGTGTGAGAGGTGTGAAAGGTGTGATAGGTGTGAGAGGTGTGAGAGGTGTGAGAGGTGTGATAGGTGTGAGAGGTGTGATAGGTGTGATATGTGTGAGAGGTGTGAGAGGTGTGATAGGTGTGAGAGGTGTGAAAGGTGTGAGAGTTGTGAGAGGTGTGATAGGTGTGAGAGGTGTGATAGGTGTGAGAGGTGTGATAGGTGTGATATGTGTGAAAGGTGTGAGAGGTGTGAGAGGTGTGATAAGTGTGAGAGGTGTGATAGGTGTGAGAGGTGTGAGAGGTGTGAGAGGTGTGATAGGTGTGAGAGGTGTGATAGGTGTGATAGGTTGGTATCTATGACCTGTGCCTGTATGCTAGCATGACACTGTTGGTATATATGACCTGTGCCTGTATAGCATGACACTGTTGGTATCTATGACCTGTGCCTGTATGCTAGCATGACACAGTTGACCTATGACCTGTGCCTGTATATGCTAGCATGACACGGCTGGTATATATGGACTCCTCAGTCTCTAGTTTCATACCACTTCTTGCTAGCTTTAAATGAGAGAGAGAGAGAGAGAGAGAGAGAGAGAGAGAGAGAGAGAGAGAGAGAGAGAGAGAGAGAGAGAGAGAGAGAGAGAGAGAGAGAGAGAGAGATGTTAATAAAGTTATCAATCAATCAATCAATCCGGGCCTGTGACGTCACTGTAACCATTCTGCAATCTGTTAATAAAGTTTTCAATCAATCAATCCGGGCCTGTCACAGTCACTGTACCCATGAATTCAATAAAGGAATATCTTATCTTATCTTATAAAAAATATATTTTCCACTAATTTCTATGTTTCAACATTACTGTCTGATGCAGTAACATTAGTGTGATGATGTCGGCATGAAAACATGCAACCTGCATGTTTCCCAGATAGCAAAAGACATTCATTAAATGTTGGATTTTGGTCAGATTTGTTATTTTTGGTTGAGGTTGAAAAAGCTATGTTGACCTGTGCCTG
>NC_140171.1:64121745-64174245 GCF_963971535.1 Notolepis coatsorum
TTCTCACTTGCTATGTGTATATTATGTTCGCAATGCCCCTTGCATTGTATGAGAATTGTGTGGAAGAGTTTGCTAGTTATAGTACCCCTTTCGTACATTGTGGCTGTGTCTGACAAAAGTTAACAATAAATAATGTTATTAGGAATAAATTTGCCTCCTGCGTGAACTGTGCATAGCTGAATAGACTGTATTTTAACGTCGGTCATATGGTGGTACTTGGAGAGCCAGCTACGCTCTCAAGTTGTACTTGGTGTAAAAAGGTTGAGAACCACTGATCTATGGACATGGAGTACGATCTCGGTCCATGCACTGCATTCCTTCACAAATAGGTTAACACAGCACAAAGCGCATCAGACAACTGTCGAGCAGCCAATAAATATGATGTTACAGAGTGTAATGTTGCGAAATGTTTTCTTTATAAAAACAAGAGTTGGTCTTCAAAATGTATTTTTCCAAGAATGAGTCTGGAAAAAGAGGAGTCGTCTTACATTCGGACAGGTATGGTAAATGCATGAGACTAACATAAATTGGGCATGGCTGTTAGACTCAGACTCATGCCATTAAGCCCATTTTCATTCAGGTGAAATGGTCAAGAAGCTTATTTTGCAAATGGCCATGCCACATTTTCCCATCAACATAGCTTAACTGTGGAGCGATATGTATGCCCTCACCTGACACGCTAGCATAGCACACTTGGTGCCTTCACGGAGTCCTGCGACCTCTAGTTTCATATGACACAGGAAGAACCAAGCTATTTTATGTCGTCAGCCAATGAAGATGCTTCTTCAGAAATAGGATAAGAATACAAGACTGACACAAGAACAAATAAAGAAATAGGTATTGGTCAGCTAGTTAGGATTGGATTGCAAAATGTTTAGAACACAGACTCTTGTCTCCTAACAGGAGCTGTTGTGAGGAATGCAAAGGCATTCTCTGTGTGCACACACATTAGAATACAGTCAGTTACAGTTGATTGTACACACTTGTTTAAGTAATTTACAATAGATAGAATTATAGATGGATAGATATGGTATATAGATATGGTAGATTTATAGATAGATACTTTTAGGCGTCTTATATTAGCAAGAAACCTGCCAGGATCTGACACACATAGTACCGTAGTTTAAAAAAGAGTTGCCCGTTAAAGATGGTGATCGCGTGTGTTCTAAAGTTTTTAGGAATCATCCCCACCCTCATGGTACCCCTACACACACACACACACACACACACACACACACACACACACACACACACACACACACACACACACACACACACACACACACACACACACACACACACACACACACACACACACACACACACACACACACACACACACACACACACACACTTAATCACATATCTCCTGGCAGACTTTGTTTCAATTAACATTTTTATTAGTGAGGGGGGAGTGAGAAGGAGGAGGGGGAAAGAGACGCATGGTGAGAAAGGGTGTTGGGCTCTGGTGCTTGAATGTCCATGTGTGTGTGTGTGTGTGTGTGTGTGCACGCTCATATCTGTGCATGAACGTGCATGAGTTTGCACTGGGTGGCATAGGAAAATAATTTATTTTGGGATTGGAAGACATTTAAGCTTTGGTTAACTGAGAGAGGCAGAGAGAGAGAGAGAGAGAGAGAGAGAGAGAGAGAGAGAGAGAGAGAGAGAGAGAGAGAGAGAGAGAGAGAGAGAGAGGAGAGAGAGAGAGAGAGAGAGAGAGAGAGAGAGAGAGAGAGAGAGAGAGAGAGAGAGAAATTCATTAATTTCCTCCAGGAAGCTGCAAGCTGCATAATAATTGAGTTTTTCCTCTCTTGTGATATTATTGGTCGAGTGAACTGAGGTGAATTAAACCCAACCTTAATTGTGCCCCGCATTTCTCCTTTTCCCTGTGAGCCTCCATAAGTGGTGTTGTGGCTTCGCTCTGCATCCCAACACCTCGCTTGAATCTATTTCCTGATTCCATTAAGGCCTGTGTGTTCAGGGTCTATCTGCCTATTAACCTATTAACCCCATAATGGCACCAGGCATACCTAATGAGTGGTCATGGAATGCAGTCAGGTGCCTAAAAGCTTCAACCATGAGAGGAAAACGAGACGAGAGGCTAGAGAGAGAGTAGAATGGAGAGAAAGAGGGGGGGTCTAAACAAAGAGGGGGAAACAGACGTGATTCTACAATGAGGGGTGTTTTTTTTATAAATATTGTTCCCATCCAGTTATTCACTCCCTTCAGATGATTACAATTCCATGGTAGAGAAGGTGCCCCATTTAGCATGTCTGCCCCTTGTCACGCTCCTGGGCTGCTCTCCAAAATAATTGCAAAAATAGATTAGAAATGTCGACAACATTGCTGAATTTCAGCCGTTTCGATTCATGGCAACAGCCTGTGCCTCGAAAGGTAGCGCAGGACAATACAAACAGGTCCATCAATTATGTTCTCTAAGTCATTTACGGGGTCTCGTCTTTTCGCCACACCACGACAAAATGGCGCACATCTGGACGAAATCCGGTCAGGCATGGAAAGCCAGTGTACGTTTGAGAGGGTATAAATGTGGAATATAGAAATATATGGGGTATGGGATCTTATCAACCCCTTAGCTCCTGCAGTCACTGACCTTGGGTACGTTCTTAGCCTGGTGAAATGTTTTGTGATGAACACCTAATATCCCCTTTATTTGGATACTCCTGGAGAAGGAGCCTATTTCCCCTACGGTTTTATTTCCCAAGAATAGGAGGAAGGCATAGTAAAGGAGAGAGTTAGAAGAGAAGAGAGCAAGGGTCTGTGATATGGCATTATTAGCTACTGCCAACGATTATTATATATACTCTTTTTCTTTTTTTACCCTTTTCTCCCATTTCATCCACAATTGTGTGTGTGTGTGTGTGTGTGTGTGTGTGTGTGTGTGTGTGTGTGTGTGTGTGTGTGTGTGTGTGTGTGTGTGTGTGTGTGTGTGTGTGTGTGTGTGTGTGTGTGTGTGTGTGCGTGCGTGCGTGCGTGTGTGTGTGTGTGTGTGTGTGTGTGTGTGTGTGTGTGTGTGTGTCTGTGTCTGTGTGTCTGTGTGTGTCTGTGTGTGTCACAGTTCTGATCGCTGTGCTATCCTCTGTCTGTCTGGGGAGGGTGTAGACTACCACATGTCTCCTCCGATACATGTGGAGTCGCCAGCCACTCCTTTTCACCTGAGAGCGAGCGGTTTCACTGTGAGAGCGTACTGTGTATGAAGGTTTATGCTATCTCCCCCAGATCCTCTTCCTGCTGAACAGGCGGGTCACTGACCAGTAGAGGTCACTAATGCAACAACCATGACTAATACCAAACGTCTTCCCACCTGCGAACACTGCCAATTGTGTAGGAATGTCTGACCAAGCCGAGAGTACAAGCTACAGGGAATTGAACCCGGGTCTCTGCCGTGATATGCTAGTGCGTAGACTTCTACACTGCCCAGGCGCTCCCATAACACAGTTTTAATTGAGTTGTTCGGAGAGAACTGGGCCCCGTTCCCCGTACCTGGATAACTGAGTTAGCCGGATAACTTTCGGTGAAGTCTGACTTAAGCCGGACTTTCCGGCTCCCCGTACCTGGATTGTCCAAATCACCATGACAACAGATCCAAAAGTTTGAGCCTGGTCGAAAGCAGGGTTTAAGTTCAAGTTAGCCGGATCAACCATCGCCACGCCCCCGCAAAGAAGTGACAGCCCGTTTCCTGAAATTATTCCCACAGTCTACGATCTGCATTATACCATTCTGAATTACGTTTTTGTGCTCCATTCTTCCAGAGGGGGCTTTTGAAATGTAAAATAGACCCAAAATGCTGATACTAAATTCACTTTGTCCTAAATAATGCACGTTATATATACCGTGGCGCTCGCTCGGTGCGATGTACACATTATGTGGTTATTTTAATTGTAACTGGGATTAAGATGTCTGATGAGATGCGCTGTTTGACGGATTTGAGAAATTGAATGAGCCGTTGACGTCACATTAATGAATGAGGATAAAGAAATAAAACTTCATTCAAAATAAAGAATATTCTAAACACGGGTCTCTCGTTCATTAATGTATAAACAATGAATAAGTAAAAGATCGACCACACATCAATCAATGGGTAAGAGAGCTGTATCGTAATTCTGTATAACAGTTTAACTAATTATTTTCGCTAGCAAGATCTCATTTGATTATTCAATCCAGCAGGCAAGTTTAAAGAAATATAATCTGATTGATTGAGGTAATGAGGGACTTAAAATTAGCCTATAGATAACGCATTTAACTTGTCGGCGAGGCGATTGAGCCTACTGCAATATGTTACTAAAGTTTTAAATCAATTAATCAATCAATGCCGCTAGAGAATCAGGATCTCTGCTCTCGACACTTGCTGCCTTCTCGGCTGAGGCGGGCACGCGCACTTATCCTGGGTCTCAAGTCTGGCTTGAGTTAACGAGACTGAATCCACCTTCGAGGAACAGGAAAATCCCGGCTTCAAACATCGGGTTAACTGAATCTGGATAATGACATCTTGATCGACTTAGTTGAACCAGGTACGGGGAACGGGGCCCTGTTCCCTGCTGACATGGAGCAGACAGATAGAACTCAAATAATGTCCATAGCTTCGACAAAAATAAAGAGGAGGCGTGATATGGAGGGAGAAAAAGACAGACAAGGAGAGAGAGAGAGAGAGAGAGAGAGAGAGAGAGAGAGAGAGAGAGAGAGAGAGAGAGAGAGAGAGAGAGAGAGAGAGAGAGGAGGGCAGGAACGCTGTGAAAGAGCAGCATGCCTCTGCTGTCAGCATTGATTATTGTCAGCTCCAGACGGGCAGATTGATGGCATGGAGGATGGTGGAAGGACCTCTTTAACTCTTAAACACTCACCTCAGTGTGTGTGTGGTGGAGTGCGCTTGTGTGTTAATGCATTGTGCATTATGCCAAATCATGAACATAACCTAAGTGCAAATTATGGAGAAGGTCAAGCACTAAAGCTGAGAGGGCCAACGGGAGCCGACTTGCCCTCCAGATACTGATCAAAAGGCATATTCTAAATGTTCTTGTAAAGGAAGCTGCAATTAATTCAGTCCGCAGTTTGACGGAATTAATTATGTTGGCCAGCCGGCCAGGCTGCCCAGGGAGAGTCGGTGATACGGAGTCGTGCATCATAAGAGTTATTAAATTATAATCATCATAATTATCATAAGCAGGCGATCATGTCCCTCCTTGCGATATGAAAGACGACAGCTCAAACAATGAAGAAAATAATTCACTTAACCTCTTAACCTGTTAAACTCTAGGGTCCCCCAATTAATTAATGTTGTGTGTCTTTTTCAAATGTAGCCAAGAGTAAAGAACCTAACCCTATCAAAACAGCAGTCAAAGTGTATTTTACGTATTGTACGTTTGTTTACCGATGTTTTTGAAAATCTTCGAAAATAAGAGTTTCTCTGAGTAATGTGAACTCTGTGCATTGCATCGGAAATAATTAAGTAGTCACGCGAGGAAATGACTAAATCCAGAATTAACACTGCCATTTGAAAGAGGAGTGTTGGCCCTATCCATAGATGTATGACTTGGCCATAATAAGGTCATTTATTGGCCTGATATTCTATATTCTATATTCAAATGCATTATCATTCAAATTGCTAATTTGCATGGTGTTATATTCACTATCAAAGATGCAAAGAAAAATTATAATGTATATTCTCCTTTGTTTCATTACGATTTACTCAAGCATAGTAACAGACACACTATTTATACATTCGCTGAGGTCCATAGATGTTTCTAGATACCAAGAACATGCAATATTCCATTTACTTAGGTATGTATTTTAGGCGGATTTTCAGAAAATAGGGCTCCGGGCTATTCTGGGAAACGGGGGGCGGGGGTGTTTTATTGTTTACATATGTCAGCTGTCACTTCTACTTATACGTCAAACGTCTATGTATGTATGTAAATGTATGTTGGGAAGTAAAGGGAAGAACTCGACCCTCTCTCTGCTTCATAGCACAAGACCATTTCCATACCTTTCAGCTTTGAGGGTTGTATCTTCTCCTATTTTCCCCTGCCTTCCAGTCTTTTCTTCTCCTGCATTATTTTTTTGTTTCTCTAACTTGCTGTGTCCTTGGTTTGTTTCCCAGCTCAATAGCCCATGCAGGCCCAGGGAAAGAATTGTGGAGAGTGATGCAGAAAAAGATAAAGAACACAATGTATCTGACGAAGGGAAACGATTCAGAGTACCATTACAGCAGTTTAGTGTGTTGTGTGTGTGTGTGTGTGTGTGTGTGTGTGTGTGTGTGTGTGTGTGTGTGTGTGTGTGTGTGTGTGTGTGTGTGTGTGTGTGTGTGTGTGTGTGTGTGTGTGTGTGTGTGTGTGTGTGTGTGTGTGTGTGTGTGTGTGTGTGTGTGTGTGTGTGTGTGTGTGTGCGTGCGTGCGTGAGTGTGTGTGCATGTGTGTGTGTGTGCGTGCTCATACATCTGTATGTGGCTACACAGTACAGCCTACAGTGTGTGTGTCAGCTTGGAATCATGGCTGCCCTTGAGATGGAAGTCAACCTTTGTAGTTACAAACTGCCTTCACAAGCAGTGCCTTCAAGTGACTGAAAACTCCCAACGATATTTCTTCAGTATTGACTGTGGAGAACTAGATGAAGTATCTGATGGTACTCTTCAACTTAAATGTACTTGAGTACTAAAAAGTTAAACTAAAAACTATTTTTCTATTTTATTCTTCTGATAACAGGTGTTTAATCAAATATCCCAGCGTTCTAGTCATGCACAAGGACCAGTCGGCATGGGTATGGGCGGGTACATTTCCCATTGATGGGGATTTTATTGGCTGTTTTTAAATAAAGTGCAGCCGCAGGATTAATAACGTTAACGTTAGTTTGGCCAGAGAACTAGGTTAACGTTGTAGGTCTGCATTTTAAATGTAAGGTCTAAAAAGTATGTTTTTTTTCTCTGGAATGTAATTGAGTAAAAGTATACAAACCTAATCATACTCGAGTAAAGTACAAAGTCCCAAAAACAGTACTTAAGTATTGTAACGAAGTACAATTACTCAAGTACTTTACACCCCTGGTGATCAGTCACAGAAAGGAGAGAGACCCACATTTAAAACTTTATTTTATTTGATCACATGGACATGATACTGTTGAGGCAGTTCATAAAAAGGATTCTGACCTTCTGGAAACTGAAAGACATTACAGAAATATAACAGCAATACAGAACTATACTTACAGTATGCTGTCCAGTGGCCCACAGCATAGGCTATGTCCCTGAAACAGACAAATTCTAAATGATAGGCAACCTTTTGGCCATGCCCCTAATGTGGTCAAATGTTTTGGCTACGGTCTTTATAAAACTTTTAAAGATGGTGGTCATTAGATGGCATTATGTTTAGTGAGAACCATGTCAGTAGTCTAGGAGGAGTAGGCAAAAATGTGTTTGAGAAATCTAAATGGCAATCATTGTTTTATGTACTATCATTATAGATAAGAATGCGAAGATATCACAAAGTAACGAGTAAATCAGGCCACCATTGTCATCGGGGACACTCCTTGTG
This sequence comes from Notolepis coatsorum, assembly GCF_963971535.1. Lineage (NCBI taxonomy): Eukaryota > Metazoa > Chordata > Actinopteri > Aulopiformes > Paralepididae > Notolepis > Notolepis coatsorum. The sequence continues at coordinate 64,129,284 of NC_140171.1, forward strand.
TTGTGTTACACCTCAATGAAATGATGAGGTAGCAATCCCTATAAAATGAGGTATTGCTATTTCTTCATCCATCATTTCATGGAGCTTTGAATAAAAACGACTCAAGATATTGCGATTAACCCATAAACTGCGACAGGCTACAGATTAGCTTTTTAGCAAGCATGTTCTGAATATCCATCTACCCTGCATTACCATATCTGTTCCCTTTGTATGTCTACAGTACTCGCCTCATCACAGCTTCCCCCTTTACTTCCAGTCTGACTGATTTAAGAGAGGGGCGTTGCTGAGTCCTTGACGACTGGCTTATCTCATAAGATTTGAGTGACACTGATTACATAGCATGGCATGAAAAATGCACGTAACTAATTTCCTATTCATTTTCATCAAAATAAATCCAGTTATCTGTTTCCATGGATAAAGTACAGTACCGAATTCATGAGTTGTGTCACTCTGCATTTGAAGGCATACACCAAAAAGAGAAAGATGTCATGGGAAGATGTGAGGGGAGAAATAAGAGGGGGGGGGGGTGTTCATAGATCCTTGCATTCTCAATGAGGGCAAAGGTGCAGGGATGCTGCTGAGCCATTTTCAGTAGTTTATTGAACATTTAAGATGCAGAAACCATACCAAACACAAAATCTTTGAAGCGTTAAGAACAAGTGTGGAGGGGATATTTAAGTTATGATTTTCTCACTTTGTCGCCATTCAGTCCTCCTAATCTACCCTTCAATGCAGCAAGTAAGGGCTAATGTTTGGCAGAATTAAGTCTTTAGCTAGTGTTTGCTTTAATGTTAGGTAGCTAACTTGAACTTTTGTTTTGAGATCAGAGTTGAATGAGGTCATCTGCAGCAATTTAACTAATCATTAAATTCAATTATAGGCCTATGGCATATGTCTGAGAAAAAAAGAGAGAGAGAGTAAACTAAAATGACTGGAAGTCTAAGTGAGTTGTAATATAGTGTGTAAGTAAATTCCAGTAAGTGGACCCAGGAAGTTTCTCGGTTAAATGGGCTTTTGCCATAGATGTATTTTCAAAATATATTTTTTTAAATGTTACCTTGAAATGAAAACTATTTAAATCCTAAAGTTGTTATACGCATCCAGCAGGCTGTCATTTAAAATGATGAGGGCTGTATTTTGATTTCAAACGTGTAAAATACATTCCAATAAACTATATATTAATGTTTGGGAATCAAGACACAAATGAACAATCATTTTTATTTTCCCTTCCCTTTACGATTGGACTAAGAGAAGGACTACTAAACAACCACCTCGATGCCAACAAGGGACTGCCCTTATCATCAAGATTGTTTGCTGCTGTCGGGCAGGGACGTGCACAGGACTTTAGAGGGGCAGGTGCTCAAAGGCTGAAAAGGGCACTATACCTGTGTGTGTTTTAACCGAGCGCGCAAAGTGTGCAAGCCCAATTTTTAAGGGCCCTTTTTGGGCAGGGGGCCCCCTTTTTATGCTTTTTGGGGGGTTTTGGTGATCAAATATTGAATATTTGATAATAATCAGTGCAGGAGCTCACTTATCCTTGAAACACACTTTTATCACTGACTTAAAAGGCCCATACATCGCCATAAATGTTCAGGGGGGAGGGAATAAGTGCTTACCCTACAGACCCCAAGAAGTGCTGTATATTCTGTTCTTGTTTAATATAAATGCATTTTGTATTCCAATCCCAATGAGTGTAATACCAGCATTCAACTGTATGCGCCACAGCGGTTTCTATCATCATCATCATCATCATCATCATCATCATCATCATCATCATCATCATCATCATCATCATCATCATCACCACGCACGCTATGCATAAAATATATAGATCCGCGGAGAGGCACGCTGAGGAGGCCATGCAAACTGCAATGGAATATGGGGCATCTCTCTCTCTTTACCTAATATTTTTATTCTATCCTGAAATGTTTCAGTTGGAAGGGCAGTCTATATGCGTAACGTTAAATTTTTTTAAAATTAATGGCACTTTTTTATGAGGCTCAAAGGGGCAGGTGCTCAAGCACCCCTTGGGCTCTATGTGTGCACGTGCCTGCTGTCGGGTGATATTCACCCATGCCCCGGCCCTCTCCACACGGAGAGGGGGAATGGAACCTGCAAATCAACACCAGAGGCAACACAGAGTACAGCTGTCATTCAGGTACGTGATCTATGTCTGGACAATCTACCGTTTGATTATGAACAACAATCTAACATCTACCTCTCGGGCGATGCAGGGGATGCGCTGTCCTTGCGACACCTTCAAGTTAATGCAGGCGGGAAACTGGTGACTGCATCAATACAACTGTTGCCTATACTCAATCCATACTTCAATCATATATTGCCTACACTGCCTTACACTGTACTATACCTACTGTCATTATACCACTTTATACAACGGCATGCAAATTTCTCGATTCTGATTGGCTGAAACAGTCAATTTACACGTGGGTATTTGTAATAATCCCACGCTCTTGGTCCCAGGACCCGCCAAAATGAAAATCAGGTGGCGGACCACCTTGGGTGAACATGCTGTAACTCGAGCTGCCGGGACTCACAAGCACTCTGCCGGTGTCAGCTTGAGTACGTACCTCACTGAGAACAGCTGACTGTTAGCTGTGGGAGGAAAGCCCTGTGGGCATGGTCTGCATGTGAAACTGTCTAAGGTAAGCTGCTAGACAGCCCCGGAGGGAGAGAGCCAGGAAAAAAGCTGGAACTGCATAAAAGGCAGCCTACCATGAGGAACCACACCTCGAACAAGTGTTTTTTATGACTGGGTCATGAAAGTGGAGCAATCTTCCATTTACTTGGGTATGTAGCTACTTTTAGGCACATTTTCTGAAAATATTGCTAGGGCTTAACCTGTTACTGCTCCACTTCTACAAGGTCCATTTGCATGTTCTTGGTATCTAGGGACATCTATATGGATCTCAGGGAATGTATTTCCCGTGTCAGAAATATTGTGTCTGGTACTAGGCTTGAGTAAATTGTGATGAAACAAAAAAAAAAGTATTACCAGACATGAAAAACTGCCACTGACCTCGACCAGCACCTTCTTGAGACCACATGTACAAAAAATCTAAGCAAATGAATAAAGGGAAGATGTTAGTCTGTAAGGGGGGGACCCTGCTGTTTTATCATAAATCGATCAAGACAGACCGTATTAATTAATGTCGTGTTTCTTTTTCAAATGTAGCCAAGAGCATGGCCGTAGCCAGCTATGAGATCACCGAGGTCTGGACCTCGGTAACTATTTGTAACTATTGTAACTGGGAGGGGGGCTGGTATACATGACTGAGAGGGGGGCTGGTACATGACTGAGATGGGGCTGTGTACATGACTGAGATGCGGCTGTGGTACATGACTGAGAGGGGGCTGTGGTACATGACTGAGAGGGGGCTGGTATACAGGACTGAGGGGGCTGGTATACATGACTGAGAGGAGGCTGGTACATGACTGAGAGGGGGCTGGTACATGACTGAGAGGGGGCTTGTACATGACTCAGATGGGGCTGTGGTACATGACTGAGAGGGGGCTGTGGTACATGACTGAGATGGGGCTGGTAGATGACTGAGAGGGGGCTGGTAGATGACTGAGAGGGGGCTAGTATACATGACTGAGAGGGGGCTGGTACCATGTATTGTGCATCATTGTAGGTCAACCATTAAAACGTTAATTTCCACGGCAGCCATTTTGAATTTTGGTCTCACAAATTTTCCCCGCCTTTTAAAAAAATACACCCCGGCTAAATTAGTTTATTAACCCTCCTAGATGACAAATCTGTCATGTTCCTAGGCCCGGTCCTGGCTGGACTGGGCAGGATGGTAACATTGGACAGTGCCCCCCGCCTGACAATGGCTCTCTGCCTCCCTCTAGGGACCTAAGCCCTATGGTACGAGCTGCTATCATAATGTTGGTTACACATTGTGGATTTAATTTGTAATGTTCTGTTGTCCTGGGCCACCCCTGTTTATGTGTGATGTCACCCCCCTGTTAAGTTAGTTTGTCATTGCTTTGTGTCTAGGTTGTGTTGTGATTCTATGTTGGCCAGGTGTTCTTCATTGTTAATTAGTTGGGGTATTTAGGTGTCTGTCTGTCCTCCCTTCCTTGTGGTGTAATTTCCTCCCAGTCCTCGGTGTTACCCTACTTGTCGTGTCTCCTGTGTTCTCCCGTGCCTTGCTGTTTGTATTAAGCGCTTGTAAGTAGATTAGTCTTTTGTTTGGTTGTTGTTTTATTTTCCTTGTTTTACAATTCAGTTATCTTTCTCTAGCGCCAGCTCGGCTGAGCCATTTATGTTTTCTTTTGTACACGTACAGTCTTGTTCAAGTAAACTTCCCTTCTCCAAGCATTGATCCTCGTCTCTGCCTCTGTTTCCTCTCTGCAAACTGTGTTCTAAACCTTCATTTAGCAACCCCATCGTAACAGAATGACACCACCATTAACGAACGCAGCAGAAAGGGCGATCGGTACCATAAAGATCGTCCAGAGCCTGATGGCCGTTGACATGCAGCATTACTCACCTGCCAAGTGGGTGTTCCTGCTCCAGATGATCAACAAGATCGCCACGGAGAATCCGACACTGGAGCCAGCGATGCGGGAAATGGCTGAACGTGTTGCTGCCCTCATGGAGGAGTATAAGCCGGAGGCTAAGGTAGCTAACCTGCCGACTAGTATCAGGCTCACGGTCAGCCTAGAGCCCCCCACCGCCGTTGAGGCTGTTCAGATGTCCATCGCTGATCCGACGTCCACAGCTAACACAGCTCCGCCGGTTAGCTCCACTCCTATAGCTACCCGGCCGTCCCCAGTTAGCACAGCTCCGCCCATTAGCTCCGCTCCTATAGCTAACCGGCCGTCCCCAGTTAGCACAGCTCCGCCTGTTAGCTCCGCTCCTATAGCTAACCAGACGTCCACAGCTGACACAGCTCCGCCCGTTAGCTCCGCTCCTATAGCTAACCAGACGTTCCCAGCTAGCACAGTCCCCACTGCTAACCTACGCTCCAGGTTCACGGTGAGCCTAGTACCTGAGATGGACCAGATGTCCCTAGCTAGCATTGTCCCTGCAGCTAGTCAGGTTTCCTCAGCTAGCAAGCCTAAGAGGGCTAACATGACAGGAGCTGCTAGGTTTTCCCCGACAGCTAGCCAGGCCTCCCCAGCTAGCACAGTCCCCACTGCTAACCTAGGCTCCAGGTTCACGGTGAGCCTAGTACCTGAGACGGACCAGATGTCCCTAGCTAGCATTGTCCCTGCAGCTAGTCAGGTTTCTTCAGCTAGCAAGCCTAAGAAGGCTATCATGACAGGAGCTGCTAGGCTTTCCCCGACAGCTAGCTTAGCCTCTGCAGCTAACCAGGCATCTACAACTAACCCAGGCCCTACTGTTAGCTTAGCCTCTGCAGCTAGTCAGGTCCTCCCAGCTAGCATTGTTCCTACAGCTAGCCAGGCGTCCCCAGCTAGCACAGTTCCCACTGCTAGCTTAGGCTATGCAGCTAGCCGGGCTTCCAAAGCTAACCCAGTCCCTACTGTTAGCTTTGCCTCGGCAGCTAGCCAGGCCCTCCCAGCTAGCATTGTTCCTGCAGCTAGCCAGGTCTCCCTAGCTAGCACAGTTCCCACAGTGAGTCCAGGCCCCACAGTTAGCCTAGCCCCCGAGACTAGTATGGCTAACAAGGCCTCCACAGCTGGTCCAGCTTCCACGCCCAGTCCAGCCTCTACACTGGGTCCAGACTCCTCATCCCCGGATCCTACACCACGCCTTGCCGCAGAGACCGGTCCGGTCTCCGCGCCCTGCTCGGCCTCTACACCTGGTCCGGCTGCTGTGCCGGCTCCCGGCTCCCGGCTCCTCGACTGATCCTGGCTCCCCATCTGGTCCAGCTCTGCGCCGTGATCGGCGTCCTGGTCCTCGCTGCGGTCATTGCCGCGGTCTTCGCCGTGGTCTTCGCCGTGGTCTGCGTGGGATCCTGCTCCGGGGGTCGTCGCCGCCGCACCTCCGTTCCGGCTCTCCTGAACCGGTCCCTAGTCCGGCGGCTGGAGGGTCTCTCGTCCGGGATCCAGCTCCGGGGTCCAGCTCCCCTTCTCGGGCTTCTACACATGTCCCCACCCCCCCTTGTCGGGCCTCTGTTCCCAGGTCCAGCCCTCCTCCCCGGGTCTTGGTGCCCATCACCACCCCCCCTCGTCGGGCCTCTGTTCCCAGGTCCAGCCCCCCTCCCCGGGTCTCGGTGCCCATCCCCACCCCCCCTTGTCGGGCCTCTGTTCCCAGGTCCTGCCTCCCTCCCCGGGTCTCGGCGCCCGTCCCCACCCCCCCTCGCCGGGTCTCTGTTCCCTTCCCCGCTCCTCCTCTCCGGGCCTCTGTTCCCGTCCTAACCCCCCCTCTCCGGGCATCTGCGCTCGTTTTCAGCCCCCCTGGCTGCTATGCCCCTCCTGGGGTTTTCGCTCGGCTTCCCGGTCCCTGGTCTTTGGGTCGTCTCCCTGGGTCCTCTCCGGGGTTCCGGCTTCCTCCCTCGTTTGGGTACGAACGTTGTTCTCAGGGGTCTGGAAGCCCCCCGTTGAGGGGGAGGTACTGTCACGTTCCTAGGCCCGGTCCTGGCTGGACTGGGCAGGATGGTAACATTGGACAGTGCCCCCCGCCTGACATTGGCTCTCTGCCCCCCTCTAGGGACCTAAGCCCTATGGTACGAGCTGCTATCATATGTTGGTTACACATTGTGGATTTAATTTGTAATGTTCTGTTGTCCTGGGCCACCCCTGTCTATGTATGATGTCACCCCCCTGTTGAGTTAGTTTGTCATTGCTTTGTGTTTAGGTTGTGTTGTGATTCTGTGTTGGCCAGGTGTTCTTCATTGTTAATTAATTGGGGTATTTAGGTGTCTGTCTGTCCTCCCTTCCTTGTGGTGTCATTTCCTCCCAGTCCTCGGTGTTACCCTACTCGTCGTGTCTCCTGTGTTCTCCCGTGCCTTGCTGTTTGTATTAAGCGCTTGTAAGTAGATTAGTCTTTTGTTTTGTTGTTGTTTTATTTTCCTTGTTTTACAATTCAGTTATCTTTCTCTAGCGCCAGCTCGGCTGAGCCATTTATGATTTCTTTTGTAACGTACAGTCTTGTTCAAGTAAACTTCCCTTCTCCAAGCATTGATCCTCATCTCTGCCTCCATTTCCTCTCTGCAAACTGTGTTCTAAACCTTCATTTAGCAACCCCATCGTAACACAAATCCATTGAGAAACGAAGTGCCACAGATGACCCAACTACTAGGTCCATATCGTATCATCATAATATTGTTTTTTAAATCATTAGGATAAGGGTTCCCTTGATAAAGATGCATGAAAAGGCTGTATAATATACAACACCTGTAGCTCAACTGCCAAAACTGCTTTTTTGATTTGATTAGATTTATTTGGAAATTAAAAACACATCTTAAAAACGAATTATCTTGACCAATTTGTATTCCTAAGGATATCACCTAAAAGCATTCATTAAAACACTTATTTCCAAGGTGGTCCTCGATGGAAGACATAAAAACACAGCACATAATAGCGTACTCAACTGCTAATTTTTGCTCAACTGCAAAAATGTATGCCTATGTATTAGCCTACAGGGGAAAAACACATTCACAACAGGCAGCAAAGTTTATTTTCAGCCAAGTATGGTAATAAGGTAACTATTAAGATATATATGGTATGGATTAATTACTCTTAATAACTTATTTCTATCTGTGGTAGCTCTAGTCTCCAACTACACAAATTGTTTTTGTGCTGTCCATTGATCATGCACCTTCACGTGGTAGGCACATTAACTGTAGGTCAAACTCCCCAAACAAACACACCATTGATTTAATTGCCATATAAATCACATACAAAGATCTAACTATTACTCCTCTCTAAACATGAATATAAAACAAGAAGGTGATCTATTAACTGTGTAAACCTTATGCAATATTCATCATTGATATTTGAATACTTGAAATCTGCATGAACTGAGTAGTTAGTATCAAATGAAATAAGATCGAACAGCTCCATGCATTCATCGAATAAACATTTATAACAACTATTTGCTCATTTCCTTGGATGCTGTCTTTTACTCCACAATAAAAAGCAATCAATCAATCAATTTACCAGTATGGTATTGTTTAAATTGTACAGCTTTTTGCACATTTTTGTGGGGGAATTCCAACAATTCTGGAACTGAATGTACCAGTTAATTGTAATCATCTCTCTCCTTACAATGTCTGGTCAAGCCAGGTTGTGGAGGAGAGAGACAGGGATGAACAGGCTATAGACTACTTTGCCCATCCTGAGCCTGCTATGATGCAGATGTTTTTACATCACCACCCAAAACAAGATTCAGCCAAGAGTGAGTGAGTACACTGGTCCACTTGCACATGGCACTTACTACCCAGCTTTGTAGTGGTTTGGGGGAATAGTACAGTAGGTACGCATATTTAAGGGGACTGCAAGGATGGTGTAATGGAGTCCGACCGATTATAGTGGGCCGGTCTGAGCAGAAAAAATAAATGGACCTCCCTAATTTCTAAACCCTGGCTACGCCCCTGGCCAAGAGTAAAGACCCTAACCATATCAAAACAGCAGTCAAAGCGTATATTTTCAGCACTACGTTTGTTTAACAATGTTTTAAAAATGTTCCTAAAATAAGAATTTATCGGAATAATGCGAATTATATCGCTATATTATCCTAAAAACGTGAGGAGATGACTAAATCCAGATGTAACACTGCCATTGGTAAGAGGAGACTTTTCCCTATCCATATATGTATTTTTGGCCATAATAAGGTAATTTATAGTTCATAATTCAATTTTGAATGTATAATTCAAATGGATTATAATTCAGTACTGTATCTACACTGCTTAGATTTTTTCACTTGATCTGAAGAAGGTGCTGAATTGTGTTATTCACTGCCAAAGATGCAAATAAAACTTGAATTTATATTCTCCTTTGTTTCATTACGATTTACTCAAGCATAGTAACAGACACAATATTTCTGACACTGGGAATACATTCCCAGAGGTCCATAGATGTTCCTAGATACCAGGGCCCTCATTTATCAACAGTTCTTAGAAAGTATTCTACTTTCGTTCGTAAGCACAGAATTTAGAATGTGTGCATGCACAAAAAAAACTGGATTTATCACACGTGCGTACACAGGTCGTACACACACCTGTCTTGATAAATATCACTTTGATCCTACGCTGGAGCTCGTGCACAGTTTTATGCATTTGCATACCAGAACCGCCCCGATTATCCATATATGGTAATGGTACACCCCCATGGGATGTGAAATAATGGACTGACCCGAGCGAACTCTGAGAGATTGTTCACAGAGGCGCTGCCGAACCAAGATAATTTATATGATGTGTATAATATAATGTGTGTAGAGGCATATGATACAATCTATTTTGTTGTCGGTATTAGGTAGCCTATATGAATTACATATAATAGCAGCCAGCCCATAGCCTACATTATGCAACAGTAACCTGCGCATATATAATAACACACAGCCCTGCGATGCCTGCATACAGTAAACTAACTTGATCATGAATCTAGCTGTTGTATCTTTACGCTTATGAAAACATTAAATAATATGTATAGGCTATAGCCGTCGCTTTGCATTAATAGCTTATATTCTCAAATTGCATTTAATGGCTATCCGACTCGAGTCCTCGCTATCCTCGCGGACGGACCAGTATACCTTTATATCATATCATATTCATATTCATATCATAGTTTACTCTATCAGCCTACCAGCATGTAATACGTTCTTTGTTAGAACTCAACTCGTTATTATTTTGCGGATAGATTGCAGAAATACGGGAACGTTTTGATTTAGGCTTTGACATTGTAAAACTAAATAAGTGAATACAAGTCATGATATCACCCACACAATATATGCTCTGTATCCAGAGCATGTATGCTTTTCATTCATTTAAGACACATTTATTGCAAGGGTTTTGTAATACACATACACTCAACAAATAACCTCTGTTCTTGTTGCAATGCGTTTTTTATTCTTTCTTATAGGAAGGGGGAAGAACACTATATCGTGGGTGTTCATATGACTTGTATTCTGCTTACAGCTTCGGGGTTCCACTTATTATGTTTAACAATGGCAAAGCCTTTTAAATATAATCAAAACTTTCCTGTATTTCTGCAATATATGCGCAAAATAATAACGAGTTGAGTTACGCGGAGCGCAGTCAATGCTTATTTCCACGTTGTAAACATATTCTACCAGCGGGCGCCAGCTACGCATGCTCCGGGCTGTGCACAAAGTCAAGCACAAGTTCAAATTGATAAATCCCACAGTTTGCTTAGAAATGATCGTGCGCACGGGTTACGCTCATATCTGTGCGTACGCAACGTTGATAAATGAGGGCCCAGGAACATGCGAATTGACCTTGTAGAAGTGGAGCAATCTTCCATTTACTTGGGCATGTACTTTCAGGCGGATTTTCTGAAAATAGGGCTACAGCTTAGTTAAACAGAAGGTTTTGTAGATACAGTACTGAATTCTGCCATCCGGACACATGCAATTTGAAATATTATTATAGAATATAGAATACCAGGCCTATAAATTACCTTATTATAGCCAAGTTGCACATCGATGGATCGGGCCAAATCTCCCCTTTCCAATGGCAGAGTTCAATCTGGATTTAGTATCACCAGGCGTGCAGCAAAAACCGTGAATGAAATCTACTGTAAATACAGTTACTTTTTTTATAATGTAAATTTCTCCGGCATTTTTCATCAGATTGCAATGCCGTTTTTTGCTAGAAGTTCACAGAGAGGTAGAGAAACTAACTACATTATGTTGTATCGCAATAACGTTCAGGTGTGTGGGATATGATCCTGAAAAAATTTAATATTAGAGAAAGAAAAAAGATGATTGACATGGCCTGCCCGGCCTGGCGTGAGCTGGGAAGTGTAGATTTTTGAAATTCGAAAGCCCATCGAAAGCCCTGGGTCTCTTCTCTCAAAAGTCTACACTCAAGTTAGTTTGCGCCAAATCCTCGCGTCCATCCTCGACTTTTTTCGACTCGATGCCCTGAGATTTCTATAACTCATATTTCACTAATAACACTTAAATGCATTTGATATACTGGTGGAATGAGCACTTCTCTCTGATCTTCATTGACAAAAGCGAAAAGGAACATTAGTAATATTGTAAAATACATTACAGGTGACTTTAAACCCATCCAGGCGTGTTTGTATGGACATGTATGACTTGTTGACCCTCTCTGACAGCTGTTACAACCATAAGGTCACCCACACGTTGCCTCTAACTGAAGAACTGTCAAACGCTTGAATAGAACTAAACCTGAATTGGAGAGAACTGACCTGGATAGATTGAGTCATTGAGTCCAAAGCCATAGTATTACAGTATGAATGAAAAACCCATTACATAATTTCCTTGTGATGTCACCCCAGGTCAAAACACCTTTTGGATATAAAGAATTGAAAATATCAGACCAGATCTGGTGTGGAACAGATTGTTGCTGCAGTACAGTTAGTCCAGTCACACAGTTATCTTACATTACTCTCTTTCTCTAGCAGTTCATGTCACGCTTAGTAGTCCATGTCATATCTTAGGGACTAAGAAACAGAAACACTTTCAGGAATCTGACCTTGAGATCTTGACACATGATGCAGAAACATACCACCATTAGACAAGTTGACCCATGTCTGTTGACGTGACATCAGTACAAGGCCAGAAAACAATATACTGTAGCAAACAATAATACTGTACAAACAGGCACAATGTGTGCTATATCCATAAACAGCTACAGTCTATATACCTATATATTGTGTACACATAGCTTAGCAGTGAATGCATTTGGGTGTCAGATGTCAACTCTATGTAGGCTACATGCAGAGGTAGAAGTTGTAAGGTAGTCAACAAGTCCAATGTACCTGCCTACACAATCGGATAAAAGCTACTAACCCTACTACACACAACTTGTGCTTTTAGAACCTACTGTTCAGAATATTCACCCAGTAGGTGAAAGATCAGCTTCTACAGTAGGGAAGTTCCTTTTGACTTGCTCCCTGTGTCATGTGTAAAAACAGGAATAGCAATATGCAGACTCTTGCTTGTGTGTTACATCATTTATGATGAATAGACAAAAGTAATCACTTATGCTATTTACACTTGAAAGGTGGCATGGGGGTTTTAATTGGCTGCTTCCATGATTGTTTCTGTTGTGCTTAGTGAAATCATGCCTTTTATTGTAATCCGGCACTACATTTTAGTAGTAAATCTACTTCCTAGAAGTAACCATGCTAAACATACCCGTACTGACCATTTTAAGGGTACTGAAGGGGTACTCAAAAAATATTTTCAGCCTCTGTCTTTTGTGATCAGTATCATCCCTCTGTGCAGCCTGCTCTACTACCAAGCAGCCATCTGTATCATCCCTCAGTACAGCCTGGCCTACTTCAACACTACCAAGCAGCCATCAGAATCATCCCTCACTACAGCCTGGCCTACTACCAAGCAGCCATCTGTATCATCCCTCAGTACAGCCTGGCCTACTACCAAGCAGCCATATGTATCATCCCTCAGTACAGTATGTTCTACTACCAAGCAGCCATCAGAATCATCCCTCAGTACAGTATGTTCTACTACCAAGCAGCCATCTGTATCATCCCTCAGTACTGTATGTTCTACTACAAAGCAGCCATCAGAATCATCCCTCAGTACAGTATGTTCTACTACCAAGCAGCCATCTGTATCATCCCTCAGTACAGCATGGCCTACTACCAAGCAGCCATCTGTATCATCCCTCAGTACAGCCTGGCCTACTACCAAGCAGCCATCTGTATCATCCCTCAGTACAGCCTGCTCTACTACCAAGCAGCCATCAGAATCAACACTACCAACCTCTACTTCAACAGGCAGTTTAAAGGGGAACTATTTTGCTATTTGTTTCACTATTTGGGCCATTTTACACAATTCCTGTGAGTCTATGGAACACATATGTAGGGTATTTCTTTCAATAAAATTCATTGTTATGTATTTTTAATCAAGTACTGTTTAACCCTAGAAGCTGTTTTTGGCTGGGCTCCGCCCATACTCGGAATGTGCTTTGAGTGACAGTCACCCACCTGCACTGCCAGATCACTTTGGGGGAGAGGGAGAAAAAGATAAAGAGGGAGAGGGAGCGCGAGGGAGAGACAGAGATGGAGAGAGAGACAGACAGAGAGACGAGAGTGTCTGTGTTCATGTGTGAGCTCGAGTCGCAAGTGTGTGTAAAAAGCAGCGGCAGAGAGGAGAGATCGCTCCGAGACTCGCACCATATGAGCCTCTCTCTCGCTCTATCTATCTGTCTCTCCCTCTCTCTCTCTTTTTCAGAGGTGCTGTGTGACAGGGAAACAGCTTCCACATTATTTCCACTCGCTCCGTTTTGGTCATAACTTCAATGTTACACTAACTTCCTCGAATTGCTACAACCACAGAAGGAGCTGAGGTATGCCGATCACGGCACTAGCACACTGAACGTGCATGAATTTCACGCACGGGTTCCGTGCGGGATCGCGCGCCTGGCCAGGCACACCTGGACCGACGACTTGAGCGCGCAAGCGCACTGAGGAAGGCACATTTACATTGGGACAGCTGTAAATGCCTAGTCTATATGCAAAGTCAGTCCCCGTTTGAAGATTCTTTTAAGATTTCCAGTTCCAGTGTTCTATTGTCCATTTTGTATGTATAACCCGTTATTATATAATTAATTAGTATGTTAGAATTCATTTTAGAATGATGATCAGTGTGACTGTACTCCTGAAAGAGTAGCGTGGAGCCCAGCAGCAGCAATAGCTCCCTCTCTCTCTCTCTCTCTCTCTCTCTCTCTCTCTCTCTCTCTCTCTCTCTCCGCTCTCTCTCTCTCTCTCTCCCGCTCTCTCTCTATCTCCCTCTCTCTCTCTCTCTCTCTCTCTCTCTCTCTCTCTCTCTCTCTCTCTCTCTCTCTCTCTCTCTCTCTCTCTCTCTCTCTCTCTCTCTCTCTCTCTCTCTCCCTCTCTCTCTCTCTCTCTCGCTCTCCCTCTCTCTCACTCTCTCTCTATCTCCCCCCCTCTCACTCTCTGTCTCTGGACAGCAGGCAACCAGATATAGACAGACAGACAGACAGACAGACAGACAGACAGACAGACAGACAGACAGACAGACAGACAGACAGACAGACAGACAGACAGACAGACAGACATACAGACATACAGACAGACAGACAGACAGACAGACAGACAGACAGACAGACAGACAGACAGACAGACAGACAGACAGACAGACAGACAGACAACAGACAGACAGACAGACAGACAGACAGACAGACAGACAGACAGACAGACAGACAGACAGACAGACAGACAGACAGACAGACAGACAGACAGACAGACAGACAGACAAACAGGGGTACTAACTATATATTGTTATAACTATTGTTATAACTATTGGAAAGCTCAAATCTCAGGTTACAAGGCCGAACAACCAACAAGTGGGTTTTGGACAAGTGATCATGTTCGGTTTTGGGTGGCCGTGAACAGTCACTTCTGACAGTGAAAATTATTGACAGTTTTTGTAGACAATGAAATTCTGGAGCTAATGGTACCTTACGCAAGGGATGTTTCCTACTGTAAGGGGACAGAAGACAGGGAAGTTGTTGTTTTGGAGAATTTCTCATTCCCCGTCCAAATGAATGAGCGGTCAGCCCTTTTGGATACATTTTTACGGATACAAACATTACAAAAACGTCCTTCAAACACTCATTTTCTGTGGGATTGTTATCAACTTTGGATCAACTTTGGATCAACGATGACTGGTCCGTTAACACTTTCCCGGCCACTTGGATGCGTTTAATATCACTCTAGAAGGCCAGCATGTCAAAACAGACTTGCATAGTTTGTGAGGCTGTTTGTAGAGCTAAATCTACACTTTATAGTATTGCTATCTGTCCATTCTCATTGTCAATTGAGACCATAAACCGTCCCTTCAAAATGGCTTAAAGAATATTTTTTTTCATCAATACGTTCTCATTTTATAGCGTCTTGAATATAAGCGTTATAAGGGATTTGGTCTAGTATATTTCCTGGAAGGCTGGATAAAGGGCTAATAGCTACTAAGGTTATATCCAATGGCATTTCGGTTATATAGAAGCTACAGTTAATACTCAAAGTGCATATGATCCGTATGATCCTCAACCATGAATGCATGAAAGGGGGGGGGGGGGGCGGGGGACGTCGTTTCTGATTATTGATTACCAAAAACCGTGTTCGCCTCAGTAGCCACATTCATTGATCGGCTGGTTGAGTATGATAACAAGGCCTGATCAGCGTGTAATTTACGTAAAAAAGATATTACCGTGAGCCGGTTGGATCCCCCAGACCATTTCCCAGTTATCGATCGCCATCTGGTAGATCGGTATGTCCATTGGCTGATGATAAATTCCTTTACTGCACACTGAAATCCGCGATCCAAAACGTATTCCAAGCTACAGGCTGCACATCCAGAATCCAGCTAACTGGAAACTCCATTGAAAGTAAAAAAGAAATAATGTACTGTTCAGCCACAGGGCACACTGCATTATCGCGACAGCGCCCCTAAGAGGATCTGGCCGGTAATGCACTTTTTCGAATTCAAAGAGTAGGGTACATCTGCAGTGCCGCTCGGCGACCTTGAATAGGTTATTAAAATGGAATAAAAGCCAAAACAACCTTGCCACGGACATGTCCATGGTCGGTCCTCAACCGGTGGATTCGAAACAGGGATATATACGTTGTTGGGCGGGAATGTGTTAAGGACCTGGCCAAACCAGATGTGGTCACTAGCTTGAATGGCTTGTCAAATGATGCTCGTCGGATGTTTAGTCTTGTAACTCGAGACTGGAAGCACGGAATAGGTTGAGCAGGGTGACGATCAAAAGGCGGCAAATAAAACTTTCCAACAATGTATTGGTTGATCGGCAAAAATACAGCGCTAGACTGACAGACAACGGCAAAGTGTGGGCGTGCCCATGCGGGTGTGACGCATGCAGGTCTCCGAACATTAACAGGTTAAAGAATACATCGCAAATGACTTTCGGTATGCAATCGTCAGACTTCTTATGCAAAAGGTGCCCTATGCATAAGGACTTAAATGTATATGTATTTGTTCTCTATTCAGTCTGCAGTATTTGGCCTCCACAGCAAGAAAATTACCACCAGTGGTCAAGAAGATGTGATATTACCAAAATATAATTTAGTTAAATCTTACTCAAAAAGCACTAAAACGGACAGAACCAGGGGCGAATTCACCAAGGGATTGCACGGCTTTTTCTGAGATTATGCCGGTGCAAATAGCTTTGAAACACAGTTTGCTATTCACAAAGGAAGCGCAACGGGTGAAATGCGGTGGTAATTGCGTTTCCATCAGCATTGCGTCACGGTGCGTCAGTGGTATTTGCGGTTATTTAAATGAGGTAATATGGGCGGAACATGTGTCCATAAAGGTCGGCACTAATTGCACTGTGCAGTTAAAGTGACGCTATTTACGTCTTGAAAGATTTGGTGGTAACTAAGCGCATTTATAAAGGGGTTTCATTGCCAGCATCTCGGGTGATCATGGCAGCAGTAATTGTTGCCAGGCGAAGGCATTGTAATGCCATGCATGCTCGTGAAATAATATTTTTTTTTTGTTTTGATCCACTTTTTCTCCCCATTTTAAATTTTTCTCCCATCCCAATTTCGTATTTCCAATTCTCCCCTCCCCTGTCTTGAACATTGCTAGACTATGCCTCCCACTGGTCGGCTGTAGTGAGGATAGAAGCCTTGCATCACGTGTCCCCTCCGGTACACGAGGAGGCAGCCTGTCACATCTTTTCACCACAACAGCTCGAACTCTCAGTGGCGAGGAGTAACGTGTGGGAGGCTCACGCTGCCCCCGATACTTCTTGTTTCCGCCGTACCGGCGTCACCCAACCGACCTGTAGGAGTCGCTGTCCACAACATCCAATCCCCACCCACCGGCTTTCCCACCCTCTAACACTGCCAATTGTGTTAGTATGACGGCCGGCCAAGCCGGTAGCAACGCCGAGAGCTGGGCTCGATACCAGCATCTCCTGCGTTAGTGGCGAGCGCCTTGCCCACTGCGCCACTCAGCCGTCCCTATGAAATAATATTTCTAAGGAGAATATCACTTTTTGATTTAAGCAAGACCAAAATCATCCGGAGACACAGGTTGCCAGCTCAAGCAATTCTTGATCTACTTTATGAAATCAAGGCTGATATTGAGCCAGCCACCCAGCCACCATGCAATCTTATTTATTATTTCAATATTGTTATTTAACGTTGTCGGTTCCCCCAATGTTTTCAGCGCTATTGATTGATTGATTTTGTAACGAGATTTGGCATCATGCTGCAATTTTTATTTGTGTTATGCATTGCTCTCCTCAATCCTTGTATGAAAGGTGCTATATAGTGTCTCATTCATTTGAGTCTGTAGCTCTACAGTTAAATGCACCTACACCAACTATTTTTGTAAATATCTACCGCCCACCCAAACCAAACAAGGATTTCATTGATGAATTCAACACATTTCTCACCCACATCTGTTCACTCTCATCCAACATAATTCTGTTGGGTGATTTAAATATTCACATGGACAACACAAATCATGCTCTCACTAAGGACTTCATCTCTTGCCTGGACAGTTTGTTTCAAACAACACATAGATTTCCCAACCCATTCTAAAGGTCATATTTTGGACTTGGTCTGTTGCTCAGGTCTCACCCCTCTCAACTGTTCTGATGTCGATCTCCCCATCTCTGACCACATGGTTGTTTCATTTAATTTAAGTCTGACACTATCCCAAACCAAACAGTCAGGTATTATGTCCTTCTGCAATATCAAAAACATTAATTTAGCAGATCTCACCACAGGCATCGACAGTTTCCCCATCACCATCCCCCCATGCACCCCGGATCAGCTCGTCTCCCACTACAACGACAGTCTCCAAACTCTGCTGGACTCACTTGCCCCCCTCAAAACCAGGACTGTATCATTCCCCCACTCTGCTCCCTGGTTCTCCCCTCACCTACGTCTGCTGACATTTTTTTGCAGATAAAATCACTGCTGGTGTTGGAACACCAGGGCCCTGTTCTCAGTGGTCAACAACTCACTCCGCCCCTGTTAAAGTTAGAGGTTATGTATGATTGCAAGTAACTGAGTAACTGTCTAACTGTGTATAACTGGTTCCACAAGAGGGCGCTATAGGCGGAGCTGTTAATGCTGCCGCCAGGTAGAGGGTATATAAGGAGATGCCGACTCCCCCTCTGTCTCTTCCACCGTCGCTCTCACAAGAGAAGGATGTCTCATGTACTGCTGTGTACCAATGTGAAATAAACCACGCCGTTTAATGGCTAAAGATAGAAACCATGCCTCATGAACATATTATTGCCGCCCCATAGCTGACTCTGTCAACAGGTTATGGGCCCAGATCACGCAAGGGCGAAATAATAAAGGGTAGCAAGTTTAGCTGAAGTATAGGCTAGGTTAGCACCGGGAGCACCGCGTGGCTAGACGCTAGGCCAACAAGAGCTAAAGCTACGCCTACCATCAACAAGAGGATGGCGACAAAAGGAAAGAGCAAATGGCCCTTGTTCAACGGAAGAGCCGAGGACTATGAGCTCTGGGAAGAGCGCATGTTATGCTGCACGTGCTGTGTGGGACTGAAGACGACGATCTTGACGGCCCCCACGGGACCACTAACGGCGGAAGCGCAAGCCCTGGATGACAAGCATAATGCAGATGCATACTGTGAGTTAGCACCACTGCTACCGGAGCTGTACAAACCGTTCACACTACTGGTAACACACGGTTCAGCGGACATGACGCTGGGAAAGTTCAAGGCCAAGTTGCGCAATTTCGAGGCCTCAGAAGATACCCACCCAGCCGCCGCGGAGGCGGGAGAGAGGGTGCTGAAGGCCCGAGCGACGCCGAGAGAGAAGACCAGGCCCACGACGGAGCTGGTGTGTTGGAGATGCGGAGAAAAAGGCCATCGGAAAGATAACTGCACAAAGATTGTTTGGTGTAGCTTCTGCAAATCCACAGGGCACACAGACAAAGTGTGCAGGAAGAAACGCGACCAGAGCGCGCGGTACGTGCATGGACAAGATGGCGGCAGTGGACAAGATGGCGGCGACGGTGGACGAATCGAGACGATGCCCGGAGAGTAGCAGGACAAGAGGACTTCATCTTCGGGGCGCAGACAGCGTACGTCACCCGGCCAACGCAGCTGCAGCAGGCCCAAAGGAAGGGACTGATCGTGGACACAGGTGCGTCGTCCCACGTCATCAACGACAGGAGTCGATTCAAGAACTTTGACAACACCTTCGACCCGGAGAGACACAGCATGGAGCTGGCAGACAGGAAGCGCACCTACGGGTTGGCGCAAGAGAGAGGAGACGCACAGGTATGCCTCATAGACAGTGAGGGGCGCCGGTGTACAGTGACGTTAAAGAACGCTCTCTACGTAACCTCGTTCCCACAAGAACTATTCTCTGTAATATCTGCTACTGCGAACGGTGCCAAAGTGTTCTTCAATGCAGGTACACATTTTCTTATAGAGCCTGACGGTATGCGATTTAACATAAAGGTGTACAAGAGAATGTATTATCTACAAACAGAGTGTAATGACAACGACAAGTGTAATAATAATGATATGTGTAATGTGACTGTCAGTCACGATATTCAGACATGGCATGAGATTATGGGTCATTGTAATTACGAGGATTTACTGAAACTGCAAGCAGTGACAGGAGGCATGCACATTGAAGGTGAAAAGCGTAGACCTGACAAAGAATGTGTAGTATGCATAAAGGGGAAGTTCACTCAATCGAGAAACACAAATCCCACAGAAAAAGTAAAGGTACCACTTGCGCTAGTTAACACAGATCTAGCCGGTCCAGTAAGCAACGAGTCCATAGGAGGCTTTAGATATGTACAGTATTTTACAGATGTGTGTACAGGGGCAGTGTTTGTTTACTTTCTCAAAGCAAAGAGTGACACACTCCAGGCCACAGAGAAATTCCTGGCAGACGTAGCCCTTATAGTAACATAAGATGCTTGAGGTCCGACAACGGAACCGAGTAAACAAATAGAGATTTCCAATCACTGTTGAGAAGGAACAAGATAAGACACGAGACGTCATGTCCATACTCCCCACACCAGAACGGAGTGGCAGAGAGAGAATGGTACAACCTTTTCGAGATGGCTAGGTGTAAGCTAGTAGGCAGTAACTTACCTAAGAGCCTATGGCACTATGCGGTACAAGAAGCCGCCTACACCAGAAACAGGTGCTTCAATAAGCACACAGGCACCACCCCGTATACAGCACTGACAGGAAAGAAGTGTAATCTAGCTAGAATGCACCAATTTGGATCAGTGTGTTATGCTTACCAGCAGGACAGAGGAAAGCTCGAGTCCAGATGTGAAAAAGGACTCTTTGTAGGGCACGACAAAGGAAGCCCCGCTTTCCTAGTCTATTATCCCGGTAAAGGGAAAGTGCAGAGTCACAGGCTGGTCAAGTTTGTCACAAAGACAACATGTGAGAACAAGACACAGACAGAGGAGCCAGAGCTGGACTCCAGAGTAAGGTGTGAAGAAACAGAGACACCCCAGCCTAGTGTACTTAGCACAGTCGTGCAGACAGACAGTCAGCAACCCCCAGAGGACGATGATGAGGAGCACCCAAGGGTGACGTCACGTGCCCCAAGCAGTGGGAGGTATCCCTCACGGGAACACAAACCCCCAAAGTATCTGACAGACTATGCCCGGAGAGAAAGTGACAAGGATGACAGTACACTTACCAGCATTGATTACTGCTACAGAGTAGTAAGTGGAGTACCTCAGACCTTTAAAGAGGCCATAGTATCCCCTGAATCATGTAAATGGGAGAGAGCAATGAATGAGGAGATGAAGTCCCTAGAGGACAACCACACCTTTACTCTAACCAAGTTACCAGAGGGCAGACAGACAGTGGGAGGGAAATGGGTGTACTTAATCAAGGAGGGTATTGAAGGCCACAACAAGTACAAAGCCAGGTTCGTAGCTAGATGTTTAAATACTGAAGGAGGGTACTCTATGTTTAAATACGGAAGGAGGGTGGCTACATGCTTAAATGCAGAAGGAGGATACTCCATGTTTAAATACAGAAGGAGTAGATTCCAAGTTTAAATACCGGAATAGATTCCATGTTTAAATACAGAAGTGGATTCTATGTTTAAATACAGAAGTGGATGTTAAAGCATTTTCTAGGCAAGGACTTCGAACAGTCTGCCAATTCTGTAAAAATATCCCAGAAGAGATATGTGGAAAATATCCTGAAACGTTTTGACATGCAAGATGTAGAACAAGGGAAACACCATGTGATCAAAAACTAGACTACCAAGAGGATGCTCAGAGATTGACAGATGTAAAAATTTACAGAGAAGCTGTAGGTAGCCTGATTTATTTAACAACATGTACTCGCCCTGACCTATGTTTTGTAGTGAGTAAATTGTCACAGCATTTTGCTGACCCCATAGAGGAGCACTGGATTACAGCAAAACATGTTTTTCGTTATCTCAAAGGTACAGCAGATAAACAGCTTTGTTTCAGAAAGAGCAGCGAGGGCTTAGGGCTTAAAGCCTACAGTGATGCAGACTGGGCAGCAGACACCACAGACAGAAGAAGTACCACAGGGTATTGTGTGAGTTTGAACACAAACAGCTCACTGGTTTCGTGGAAAACAAAGAAGCAGCCCACAGTGGCACTATCAACTTGTGAAGCCGAATACATGGCTCTAGCTATGACAATACAGGAATGTATTTATCAAGAACAACTGCTCGAAGGAATCGATACCTATGTATATAAGAAGACTGTTGTTTATGAAGACAACCAGGGAACCATTGCGATTGCTAGAAACCCTGTGTGCCGACAGAGGTGTAAACATGTCGATATAAAATATCATTTCATCAGATCTGTCATCAGAGAAGAAAGAATGACACTGATTTATTGTCCAACAGACGACATGGTAGCAGACGCTATGACGAAGCCTGTTTCTAAACTGAAATTGAGAAGATTTGCAGAGGTCATGTTTGGTGTGTAAATATTGACTGTTATGTAGTATTGACTGCCATATCCTTTTTGATGCTCTGAACTGTATTATTTTCTTTGTAAAATTGTTTTTGAAGAAGTTGTACAGTGTACTAGACAACCATAAGTGGGAGTGTTAAAGTTAGAGGTTATGTATGATTGCAAGTAACTGAGTAACTGTCTAACTGTGTATAACTGGTTCCACAAGAGGGCGCTATAGGCGGAGCTGTTAATGCTGCCGCCAGGTAGAGGGTATATAAGGAGATGCCGACTCCCCCTCTGTCTCTTCCACCATCGCTCTCACAAGAGAAGGATGTCTCATGTACTGCTGTGTACCAATGTGAAATAAACCACACCATTTAATGGCTAAAGATAGAAACCATGCCTCATGAACATATTATTGTCGCCCCATAGCTGACTCTGTCAACAGCCCCCCTGACTCCCTTCCCTCACACTTCTACTCCACTGAACATTGTAACTCCCTGATGTCATTTTTCAATTTAAAAATAGCCAATATCCACCAGCAACTGACCTCTCTCATGTCCAGTTGTCCATCACCCCTAGCTCCACACGCCCCCCCCCTCTCTGCACCTCTCTCCTGCTTCTATCTCCCCTCTGCTGCCGATATATCAAAACTCATCCGGAAATCCAAGCCATCCACCTGCCAACTTGACCCCCTGCCCTCCTCCCTGGTCACAGCCTCCATCCCCTCTCTCCTGCCCCTTATAACTGCAATCATCCATTCCTCCCTCACCTCTGGTTCTGTCCCATCATCTCTCAAATCCGCTGCTGTAACACAGATTCTAAAGAAACCTGGTTCAGACCCCAACATTTTCAATAACCTCCGCCCCATCTCCAACCTGCCATTTCTCTCAAAAATCCTGGAAAAAGTAGTGGCTTCTCAGATTCATGCTCACCTCTCCAACAATAACCTCTATGAACAGTTCCAATCTGGTTTTTGCCCCGTCACAGCACAGAAACAGCCCTCCTCAAAATCACAAATGACCTACTGATGGCAGCTGACTCCGGACTATTATCCATCCTCATCCTCCTCGATCTAAGCGTCGCATTTGACACCATATCTCACTCCACCCTCCTTAACCGACTAGCCTCCATTGGAATCTCCCACACATCCCTAGACTGGTTCCATTCATATCTCTCTGGTCGTACTCAGTTCATTCAGTTAAAATCATTCACATCCCATCCATCCCCCCTCTCCTCCAGTGTTCCCCAGGGCTCTGTCCTTGGCCCTATCCTCTTCATCATCTACCTCCTCCCACTTGGTCGGATTCTCCGTAAATACAACATCAATTTCCACTGTTACGCGGACGACACCCAGCTCTATGTTTCCTCCAAACCCACTTCCACCCTTTCTCCCTCCCTCTTCCCTCTGTGCCTGTTTACAGGAAATCAAATCCTGGTTCACTTCAAATTTCCTCAAACTAAACAGTAATAAAACAGAGGTAGTCCTCATTGGCTCCAAGTCCACACTCACCAAGCACCCCAGTTTCACCCTCACCATAGACAACTCCTTGGTTTCCCCTTCCCCCCAGGTCAAGATTCTGGGGGTCGTCCTCGACAGCACCCTATCATTCCATTCCCACATCAATAACACCATCCGGTCCGCCTACTTCCACCTTGGCAACATCAACCGCCTCCGCCCTTCACTCACTCCCAACAGCGCCGCAATCCTGGTCCACTCCCTTGTCACTTCCGGCTTGGATTATTGCAACTCCCTTCTCTTTGGTCTCCCCCACAAACTCCTCCATAAGCTCCAACAGGTCCAGAACGCTGCTGCCCGTATAATCACCAGAACCCCTGTCATCAGTCACATCACCCCCATCCTACGCCAACTACACTGGCTTTCCATTAAACACTGCATAGACTACAAGATCCCCCTCCATACATTCAAGGCCATCCACAACCTCGCCCCTCCATACCTGTCCGACCTCCTTCACATCAACATTCCCACCCGGTCCCTCAGGTCTGCCTCCTCCATCAACCGTCCCCCCAGCCCATCTGTCCACCATGGGGTCAAGAGCCCTCAGCTGCTCTTCCCCCCGCCTCTGGAACTCCCTCCCCCCCGACATCAGGAACATTGACTCCATCATCCCATTTAAAACCCACCTCAAAACCCACCTGTTTAGGCAGGCGTACAGTATGTCTGATTAAATTTTTTGTCTGATTTAATTTTTTTATGGATTGTGATTGTGAATTTAACTGTTTTAAAATTGTTGTACGGCGACCTTGAGTGCCTTGAAAGGCGCCTTATAAATAAAATGCATTATTATTATTATTATTATTATTATTATTATTATTATTATTATTATTATTATTATTATTATTATTATTATTATTATTATTATTATTATTATTATTATTATTATTATTATTATTATATAAATAAAGTGTATTATTATTATTGACTGCACTCACGTTCCAATTGTACCACCAAGCGAAAACGAACATGTTTTTAGAAATAGGAAGCAAACGTATGCAATCAACACAGTGTGAATGCAACGCCAGTAATATAATAACGAATGCCAAATTCCCTGGGTCCACTTGTCATGGTTCTACCATGTCAGTGCTCCTGCCTCTCTCTGTTCACTCTACCACTCTACTACTCTAATTATCGTTAACTAGTTACAGGTGGTATGTCACGAGGCAGCTGATCTACGGTCTGGAGGCAGAGTGCATCTGGCCGGGTATATAAACCCGCCCCAGACGTAGAGAAGCTGTCAGATCAGAAACTCTCGTACCACGCTAGTCACGTTACTATGCTTGTGTCTATACTCTGTTGCGTTGTTCACCTGGATCTCTTGTTCATCGACCTTGTTCTAATCTCTATTCTCATCCTCTCCTAGGTCACCAGGCCCATTGCAAGTTGCTGTACTCTGTCCGCTACTCTAAGCCATCCTAGGTTGTCAAAATGTGCAGAGGTAAGGTGGGTTTTATGAGTAAGGCTGACCAGTTTGTAGACTTGTTTTTAGAGCCTTTGAGGTGCTTTGGTACCATGAGGTGCAAGCATAGTCCTAGATCCCCCCTTGAATGGCCCT
Organism: Notolepis coatsorum; assembly: GCF_963971535.1. NCBI lineage: Eukaryota > Metazoa > Chordata > Actinopteri > Aulopiformes > Paralepididae > Notolepis > Notolepis coatsorum. The sequence goes on from NC_140171.1 coordinate 64,154,432, forward strand.
TCTAAGGTTTCTCTCCTCCACATTGCCTGTGGTGCATTTTTTCCTATTGCTAGGTTTTAGTGAGTTTTTCTTTACCTTCGCGTGGGAGTGTTGCATTTTTTTTATTTTGTATTTATTTAAACATCTTTGGACTTTATGGTGTTCTTGTTTTGTTCTTGACTTATTGTGATGTTTCTTCTTGACTTGTTTAAAGAAGACGTGTCCGGCCCATGGGGACATTAACGTGTGTTATCGGGCCTTACAAATACATTTGATTAGATTTGATTTGATTTAGTACCCTTGAATGAGTGCTCCTGTTAGAGTCTTCAATATTCTTGTTTACCAGAGAGGAGATCCGGTACAAGAATTTTGTTTGTTGGTTGACTTTTTTTATTACATTGGTTGCCATTTTGTCACAGGAATGTCTCCTGTGTCTGTCTGTTTTGGTGTGCTGCCACATTTGACCACTTTGTTAGACCGTAACAGGTTTGATATTTGAGAAATAGTTCAGTTCTCCATGCTGCTCTCTCTGAAAGCGCATGTTCTCAGTGAGGTATAGAGGGTCCAATCTTTGGAATGCCGCTGATCCTATGCTGAAAAAAATCTCCATATCTGCTTATTTTTAAAGATAGATAAATAGGTCTATATACAATGTATATATGCATTTGGTTATGTGGGTGTGTAGGTTTGTGGGTAGGTGGTTATGTATTATTATGTACACAGTATATATGCATGCATGTACTGTGTGTATGTATGTTTGTATTTACACATATATTTTAAAAACAATTTTATAACTCTTTATTTTTGTTCATTTTCCTTTTTTTTCTTTCCAAAGTAACTTTTTTACATAATTTTCACATAAACATTCTCCATTTCCTTTTCACAGTCACTTTTTCACATTTTCAGTTAGAAACTTTTCTTTTGCAGTATGGTTTCCCGTTTTTGCATAGATGTCTTACCCATTTTTCCAGGATTCATTAACTTTTACATAAACATTATACAGTTCACATTAATAGTATGACAACCACCACCACAGGACAGACAAGACAGACAAGACTCACAAGACAGGACAATGCTGTATGGTGGGGGGGAGAGAGCTGTATTTGCTCTTGGTAGGTCGGGTCTGTTACGGTTGTGCCACGACAGTCTTTATTTGTCTAACGGCTCATATGTTGTCCATCGTCGCGGGCAAGACCAGCCGCATTTCATTGTATACCTGTATGCCGTGACAATTAAAACTCTTGAATCTTGAATCTTGAATCTTGAATCATTTCGACCAGCGTCTGTCGTACGTCTTGGCCTTCATTCTCAGCAGGAATGTAATTTTTTCCATAGCGCTTATTTTCTCCACTATTCCCCTCCATGTCTCTTTGTCTGGAGCGGCCTCTTTGAGCCAGCTCCTTGTGATGGCCTTCTTACCAGCAATTGTCATGATTTTGAACAGGTATAAGTCCTCATTGTGTATGGTCTCCTCTGTGGTCAAACCCAGGTATACTAACTGGGGTTCCATGGGGAATTCATAATTTAGAATTCTGTACATTTCCTGCGTAACATGTAACCCAGGTTTCAGATTCATAACTATTTAGTTATAGGAACATAAATAGTTAATGCCATTGAATAAGAACATAAATAGTTAATGCTATTGTGTAAGAACATAAATAGTTAATGTTATTGGCTCATATGTATATTCATATGAGATTAGTGTTACAGGTACCAGGATATGGCACCTGATAGCAGAGATATATTTAACCTATGAAACAGGTTGTAGTTAGTAATTTGACAAAGGAAGGCGCAGACATGGTGTTACTGGTTCTGAGTCGTCTCCGGTTGTATATTTCAACAACGTTTATTTATTCAACAGAATAATCAATCAATCATCATCATCATTGTATCATCATTCATTTCAATTAGTTACATTACTTTAATACATTCAATTATAATTCCATTCTTGTTATGAATGTAATGGCTTCTTGTAGGTCAACCAGGTAGTGTCTTTAACACGCACATTCCAAAAAATCCAAAACGAGATCCAAGGTATTATGAATTAAATTATAGATTTATTTTAAGCATCTAAATAAAACACCAAAAGAAAGATTCCAATACTCATAAATAATAGTATTCTAACACTGATGTGGTTTAAAGAAAAATGTATGACCTGGCACCTTCACCAAACATTTTTACCATGCCTAGGCCTTCTCTTCCTGCTCATTAAACCACCTGAGATTCCAAGATTCCTCGCCCCCCACTCTCAACATGCACTACCGGCCTTTGGATACTAGGTGGGGTAAATGACTACAGAGGGGCAGAAACAAAATGTAAACAAATGATAGATACAATAGAATGGCTCCAACACACCGGCCCCTAATTGCCAAGCAAGGCAATTATCAATAGAAATGGAGCCCATATAATATAAGCAGCAATTACCATGAAAACTAGTTTATATATTCTTTTTTACGGGTTTTCAAAGTCCATGCGTTTCTTGCTCTTCTTGAGAGTGTGCATTGTTCAATGATCGGTGTCAATCAGTATATGTGTAGGTGTCGATGAGTCCGCTGATTCAATGTCAAGATATCTTGTCTAGCACAGTCTCTGGAGCGTAACAGTAAGAAGCATTTTGTATGAAAGTATTCTGTACTTCTGTATGACAACTATTAAATAAACTTGAACTTGAAACATTATACCCTTTTAGGCTACCCTGGTTCACTCGAATAGCATTTTCCTCTCAAATGTAGTTATCCAGTATTATATACTGTACATTTTAATTACTTATGTCTTTATACATATTTGACGTCTTAAGTATAAGAAACATTCTCCTGTTAACCTCTGTCTAGGCATGTCTAGGCATGTTGGAAGAGACCATCGTATGTCTTCTTTTAACAACACTGTCATTCTCATTGTCTGTCAAACAATTCCTTATATCAACAATAGCTGTTACCTTTATCATCATTCGTTTATCATCAGTCATATCCACTCTTCTCTAGTGTACAGAAATACCTCAACACCTCAGTGTCACTCATATTTGTGTTCCAGCTCAAGTTCTATTGAAACTCAAATGTGCAATGAAAGTGCATTTATATATATTTATGTATCTGGCCGTTCTCAGCCTTACTAGGAATTTGCTAAACCGTGACCATGGTGTAACTCAAGGGAATATATTTATATTTACATTTAACGGAGAGCGGGATAGAGATAGAAAGAGAGAGAGAGAGAACACGGCGCCATCAATAGACGGTCAACTTCTAAACCACATTACTTGTCGTCTCAAACTTCTTAAACGTGACTCAAACATCGACAATAGTCACTTCATTGGACCCTCGACATTGCATGTATCCTTGTTAACCTTTATGTGTGTTTTGTAGTATATTACCCACCTATGAAACAGGTTGTAGTTAGTTATTTGACAAAGGAAGGCGCAGACATGGTGTTACTGGTTCTGAGTCCTCTCCGGTTGTGAGACTCAGCTCGCCTCGTGTGTCCCTAAACAGCAAGGTACGGTTCCCTGGAAGGCGAAGCCACTAAACACAAGTCCTATACTGCCACCTATTGAGCAAAGTATGTTAATGTCTCCCATTAAATATAATATGACTGTTCTACCTTGTTTCTGATGGAGGTAATCCTGTACCAGTATGTTCACACTGTTTTGACACATTATCTAAAGATATTAACGTGATACCACACAAAAAAAATGGCTCCTGACATTTCCGAAAATCACCAAACACAACCACTCAATTTCACCCTCAGGCTCGAACCCCTAACAAACTCCCCATGTGGGTGTCGGTTGGACGGTAAGCATACTGGGCATGTTGTGGAAGGCTGTAAAAAATTGGATGCAACCATGGCATTACAAAGGGTATCAATGGATGTGGTAGTGGACTGTGGTGCGATGCGGGCACTATCGGTGGCCACTGTACTGTGCATCCTACTACTGAATTCACGGTCACCTTGTTCTGCACTGACGGTTCACCTAGCACATCATATGTGAGACATTGTCTAGGCCTTCTGTCACGGGCAGACCTCCTAACCTCTGACTGGACCTGCCCTACCGGTGAGAGTGGAGGGGTACGGAGATTGAGCTGGGCTACGGGGGAGTGAGCTTTGGGATGGGGTTGGGTTATTGGAGAGTGAGCTTGGGGATGGGGTTGGGTTATTGGAGAGTGAGCTTGGGGGGCCTCCCTTTCCTCTTCTTCCTCAGATTCGCTAACATCTTCATCAGGTCTGGCCAAGACAGGTAAGTTTCCATCCGTGTTTCCTCCCCTCTCGTCTTCACTCTCAGGGCACAGGCCTGGCATGACTTCAGGTCGTCGCTCACAGTGTCCAAGTGATCTTTCTTCTGTCCTTTCAACAGGTATCTTTAGCCAGTATCCTCTGTCACTGTCATCATCCGAATCACTGTCAGTGCTGTCCCTTGTCTCTACTTGTCTTCGTGTGTCTGACATTCTTCCTTGTCTTGGTCTGTCATTCGTTTTCATCGCAGGGACAGTTCTGGTTGGCGGTGGAGTCATTTCCACGGTCAAATCATTTACCAGCAGTAAGAGATTTCGGTGTAGTGTTCTGGTCTTTTTCTGGTCTCCATGTTCCGGGCAGACAATGTATACTGGACTCTCAGCGAGCTGGCTTTTGACCACGTAGATCGCCTTCTCCCATTACGATCTCAACTTGCCTGGTCCTCCACGTTGACTGAGGTTTCTTACCAGAACTCTGTATCCTGACTGCAGTACTACTCCTTTTGTTTTCTTGTCATAAGCTACTTTTCCTCTTGCACTGGACTTTTTGCTATGCTCACAAGCATTCCGGTAGGCTTCAGACATCTTCTCAGCCCATTGCTCCGTGTATCCTCTGGGTGAGTACGGTTCCTCTTTCTTCGTTAACCCAAACAACAGGTCAACGGGGAGGTGTGGATGACGACCGTAGAGGAGGAAAAAGGGTGAGTAACCCGTCGATTCATGTTTGGTACAGTTGTACTCGTGTAACACATGCGGGAGGTGGTCCTTCCACTGCAATTTCTCATTTTCAGTCAATGTCCTCAACATCTGTAGTATGGTCCGATTGAGCCGCTCCGCTGGGTTACTCTGTGGATGGTAGGGTGTTGTTCTAGAGTGGCCGACCCCAGACAGCCGTTGCTGTGCTTGGAACAGTTTATTCTCAAATTCTCGACCCTGGTCATGATGTAGTTTCGAGGGATAACCGAATTTGGGTATAAAGTCATTAAAGATACGCTCTGCAGCTGTTTTCCCACACTTGTTCTTGGTGTGGTACGCCTGGGCGAACCTAGTGAAATGGTCGATCACCACTAGGATATATTCATACCCTCCACGACTGGTTTCCAGATGTAGATAGTCGATACACAAGTTCTAATGGGAAGTTGGAGGTGATGCTGCCCATGGGAGCTTGGACATGTGTGACCGGCTTCTTAGACTTGATACAAGGACATCTTTGGGTCACATATTCTTCAATCTCTCTGGACATGAAAGGCCAGTAGAATCTTTCGCTTGCGAGGTGGATCACTCTTTCCGTTCCAACATGACCCATCTCATTATGTAGATGTTTCAGGGTAAGTGTTCTGTACTTTACAGGGAGGACCAACTGTTGGTATTGATTGGTCTTTCTGTAAAGGAGATCATTGTCAATATGTAATCTGCTCCATTCATGAAGTAGCTTTTGGGTTGCTGCGCTTACGGTTCTTTGTACGTCGTCTGACAATTTCGTGTTCGACTCTTTCAACTCCCTGATCGTGTTGATGGCTTGGTCCTCTTTTTGGGCCTTCACCAGTTCATCGTGACTGATTGTTTGTAGGTGTGGGTGAGACTGCTGGTTTGAGTCTGGGGACGCAATGTTAAGCGCCACAACCCATGCCACGTCTTTCCTTTCAGCCGCTTGGCTTCCTTCCCATGTCGCTCGTACTGCTTCATTGGAGAGCTCTTCTGTGCAGGTTCTTTCGTATCTCTCTATATCCAGGGGAAGGCGGGAAAGAGTGTCTGCATCTATGTTGGACTTTCCGGGTCTGTATTTGACGTCAAACCGGATGTCTGCCAGTTCTCCAACCCACGATGACCGACTGCATTGAGCTTGGCAGTACTCATTACATAGGTCAACGGGTTGTTGTCGGTGTAGATAGTGAAGTGTGGGGCATAATACAGGTAGTCACGGAATTTCACACACACAGCCCATTTCAATGCAAGGAACTCCAGTTTTCCACTGTGCATATGGTAATTACGTTTGGCTGGTGACAATGTTCTTGACCCATACCCGATGACTCTCAGTTTTCCATCTTGATGTTGATACAGAACAGCTCCCAGGCCTTGGTCGGAGGCATCAGTGTGCAGCCTGAAGGGTAGGTTGAAATCGGGATATGCCAAGACAGGGGGGTTTGTGAAAAGGTCAATCAGTTGTTCAAGTGCTCTCTGCTGTTCCGTGGTCCACTCTACGGGCTCTCTGGAGGGCAACTGGGGGTGTATGATGTTCTTACTCTGCGCTGGGATCTTTCCTGGCTTGATTTGGAGTAGCTCGTAGATGGGTCTGGCAATTCGGGAAAAATCCTGAATGTATGAACGGAAATACCCCAGGAATCCTGTTATTTTCCTCACTTCGCCAACAGTTCTGGGTGTCTTACTTGACAGGGCTTTAACGGCTTCAATGTCTCGTAGGTCTATCTTGACCCCTTCTGCTGACACAAGGCGACCCACGTATCTGACTCCTTGCTTGAAGAGGTCACACTTCTTAGGTCTCAATTTCACTCCGTGACGTTGAAGGGCTTGGAGAACCTTGCGGAGGGTCTCTACATGTTCTTCAAATGTCTTTGCGTAACAGAGTACATCGTCAAGATACGGGATACAGCATTCATCCCTGAGGGGACCTAGCATCTCCTCCATGCTCCGTTGGAACATTGCAGGGGCATTTAAGAGTCCAAATGGGATGCAAACCCACTCGTAAAGACCCCACGGAGTGATGAAGGCGGTGAAGGGTCGTGAACCCTCGGCGGCAAAGCCCTGGTGGTAAGCTTTCCCTTGGTCTAGGATACTAAACCAGGTATAGCCTCCAAGAGTGTCAGTCAGGTCTTGTATTCTAGGTAATGGATGACGATCGGGCACAGTCTTTTTGTTCAGGAGGCGGTAGTCGATGCATAGCCGTGGGCTGCCGTCTTTCTTTCTTTTTTTTTTTTTTATTGGTCTTTTTCCCCCTCCATTTTCCTCCGATTTTCTCCCATCCCAATGCTAGTCGTATGCCAATTCCCAGTCCCTTCCTGGTCGCTGCGCTTTACCCCCCACAGTCAGATCATTTGGGAGAGTGGAGGCTACCACGTGCTTCCTCCGACACAATTCCAGCCAATCACCGCTTCTTTTCACCTGGCAGCGCGGATTCTCATTGAGAGGGCGTAGCGTGTGGGAGGACCACACTATCCCCCTCACGTCCAATCCGCGCTTAGCAGGCGCCCCGACCGAACTGTAGGAGTCGCTGTTTACAACGACCCGGACCCACCCCGCCAGCTTCTCCCACCCTCTGATACAGCCAATTGTATCAGTGCAGACGGCCAGCCAAGCTGGTGACAACCCCGGAGCTGTGAGCTGGATTCGAACAGGCGAACCAAGCTCACAGCTCCGGGGCTGGTGACGAACGCAATCTCCGCTCGACCACCTAACCGCCTTGCCGTCTTTCTTTCTGACGCAGACTACTGGGGCAGAATATGGAGACTTTGACTTGACTATCCAACCTTTCATTAACAGTTCCTGTATGTACTCTTTTACTTCTTTAAACAGTGGCTTTGGTACTGATGAGTATGTCTTCTGGACCGGGACAGTATCATCGAGAGCGATTGTCATCTGCAGGCTTGGGATGTACCCAATGTCACTACTGTCTTGTGCAACCTGTTGACTATTGTCTGTTGTTCGTCGTCGAGGTGACTGAGATCGACGGGGGGTTTGAACGGGATGGAGCTGGGAACAGCTGACGTTGTAGCAGCACGGTTGGGGGGTACCGTGGGCTGGGAAATTTCAGGTGAGTAGGTTGGGATGGGGGTTTGCCGTGGGGAGTCTGTCATGATGACTTTCCCAACACAATTGATGCTGCCCAGAGCTGTCTTCCTGGAGAGAGTGACGGTATGCTTTGTGTTGTTTCCCACAGGCACAGTGACATACGGCTTCCTGGGGTTTTGCGCTTGCAGCAGGCCTTCTCCAACATCCAGTTCTGCCAGCGATAAACTGTTGTCATCTGGTTCGAACAGGAAAGTGGGGTCAGACAGTTCCACGTGGGGTGGGATTTTGGCACTTGACCCAGGCCACTTGACCAGCGGGGATGACAGTGGCTTGTTTAGCTGTTCGTAGGCGACCAACCTGCACAGGGGGTCTGTCAGTCTGGATATAATTCACCAGGACTTCTGCCTTCTCGGCTGGTATCACCATGGCGTTACAGAGCAGGCTGGTGAGAGTTGGGATCAGTCTTCCAGGTTGTTCCTGTATCATCACTTCCAGCACATTAAAACCCAGTAGGGGTCTCTCAAGAACAATGCTGCTTACAAGGAAAGGCACAGTGATTGACAGGTTAGGATCTTCATTCCCCTTTAAGTTCACTGTAAGGGCCACCCAGCCATCAAATGGGAGGACCTCACCGTTTACCACATAGACTTTCAACTCCTCTTCTTCTTCGATGATTTCGCTAAGGGGTCTGACTGGCATATCAGTATCTATTCTTCCAAGTTCTGTCAATCATGCTTACTTGGGCCCCTGTATCAAGCAGGGCTTGGACTGCTAAACCATTTAGGTTACAATGGGTGAGAGCTCTTCTCCCTACGAGCTTGGCGAGGCATTCACTCTTGGTGTTTGGTAAATCAGGGGGGTCTGTGTGCTTCTGTATCTGGTTTACCATCTTGGTTCCTGTTCTAGGTGCAGTCTTCTCCTCTCTTACTCTTTCCTTCTCAGGCTCACTAGTACGACGGTTGTCAGTTTGGGACAGTAAAGGGGAACCGGTCAATGGTTGTCCTCATGCAGGGACCGGCCCCAGTTTCCCTGACGTGGTGGTCTCTTTTGGCAGCCTAACGCTCTATGGCCTTCTTCACCACAATGGAAACAGTGGGGGCAGTTAGGTAAATTCTGTTCTACACATCTGCTACAGCCATATGGCCTGTCCCTCGGCCTATTTATCCTCCCTGTTCTGACCTGGGGCTGTTGTTGCAGGAGCTCAACTAGATTGGTACGTTTCTCTACTTTCTCTGCTAACTGCTGGATCGGGTCTACTTTAAGTTTCTCTCCTGTATTTTCTTCCCTAATGGGGGGGGGGGGGGCACTGTGCTCCCTTCACCTCAGCACCTGCACTATGTACATGGGGGGGGTCTATTGCGATTGGTAGGCCCTAACCGTTGCTGTCTTTCACTCTCATCGCTCATTACCTTTTTCATCTGTCTGAGAATGGCCTCATCAGGTACTCTGTCTTCAAGTAAGGGTTTGAGTTCCCTACGAATGTCATCATGTTTGTGTCCTAAACCTTGGTACACAGTGTGGAGAAAGACATCCTGAACGGTGCGTTCGTCAGCATATTTTGATGCTAGTAAAATCTTCTGCTTGAGTCCTATGACTCTATATACAAACTGTTGCAGTGTTTCACTATCCTTTTGCTTCGTACACATAAGTTCTTGAAACAACTCTGTGTTACTTTGTTCACCGAGGTGAGAATGGAGAAAACCCTTCAGCTCATCGATAGTTACCATTAACATATCCTTAAAGCTGCCAGCTTTGATCACTCTCAAGACGGCACTAACAACCTCTGCATCGCTGAATTGTTCCTTCAGACCTTCGTCAATCTGTTTGCAGACACTGTTGTAACTAATGTCTGATCCCTGGTCTCCTATCTGACCTCCCTGGAGCTTAAACTCCCTGCGGTGAAGGTGGGACAGTTGTCTTAAAGATACTAGTTTATCTGGCGACACACCAGGGGGTTCCTGTTTACTTTTGGTGTCTGGTACACTCTCATTCAATGGCACAGCCTGAGCTGTGGGTGGTGGCACACTTGGCAGGCGCTGTAAAACCTGGTTGCTTACTTTTGAAGTGGGCACACTCTCAATTGTTTCACTTACATCATAAAAGACACTAATTGGGTCGACTGGTACTTTGACTGGTGGACCGTAGGCCCTCGGTTATACCCTCTTCTGGACCCACCACCTTATTCTGCATAAGCCCATCAGTCACATCTTTTATCTGTAATAAATAAGACAACCCTGTATCCTCTAACTACAGTAAAACCTTACTGTACAGGTAGTCATTGATAGCACCCATCCACCTCATCTACGGTAAGGTGGGTTCGGTCAGACACCTCCAGTCCTGCTACCAGTTCCAATGCCTCAGCAATGTGAAACAGTTCATCCGCAGGTAGAGTGAGCAGGCTCTTCTTGATGTCCCACACCAAGCTTTTCCTCTTGCTGTCTCCCATGGCTGCTTCCCGATTCCTCGCACTTGGTTCTCAGTTCAGGATCACTGTGGCGACTTTCCGTGGTGGATGGATCTCCTCTACACGACACCGGTCTTCCTTCACGTCAGGTGGAGTAGTGGATGCAGCTCTCGTTGTCGTCTGGCATCAGATGAGGCACTTCACTGCTGTCGATACTGTGCAGATCAATCCCTCATTCGGCGGACCTTTACACTGGGCGTTGCTTCCTGGTTCATCGGGTCGCGGTTGGTCCAGGTGTCAAGATCTCTGGATCAGCTCCCATCCAGCAGGTGGCGCTGATCTCGGACGAACCCCCGATAAACTGTTACAGGTACCAGGATATGGCACCTGATAGCAGATATATATTTAACCTATGAAACAGGTTGTAGTTAGTCATTTGACAAAGGAAGGCGCAGACATAGTGTTACTGGTTCTGAGTTCTCTCCGGTTGTATATTTCAACAACGCTTATTTATTCAACAGAATAATCAATCAATCATCATCATCATTGTATCATCATTCAGTTCAATTAGTTACATTACTTTAATACATTCAATTATAATTCCATTCTTGTTATTAATTCAAAAGCATATTCATCATTGCAACACACATTCTACCCTTTTAGGCTACAATGGTTCACTCTAATAGCATTTTCCTCTCAAATGTAGTTATCCAGTATTATATACTGTACATTGTAATTACTTATGTCTTTATACATATTTGACGTCTTAAGTATAAGCATGTGAGAAGGGAAACATTCTCCTGTTAACCTCTGTCTGGCATGTCTAGGCATGTTGGAAGAGACCATCGTATGTCTTCTTTTAACAACACTGTCATTCTCATTGTCTGTCAAACAATTCCTTATATCAACAATAGCTGTTACCTTTATCATCATTCGTTTATCATCAGTCATATCCACTATTCTCTAGTGTACAGAAATACCTCAACACCTCAGTGTCACTCATATTTGTGTTCCAGCTCAAGTTCTATTGAAACTCAAATGTGCAATGAAAGTGCATTTATATATATTTATGTATCTGGCCGTTCTCAGCCTTACTAGGAATTTGCTAAACCGTGACCATGGTGTAACTCAAGGGAATATATTTATATTTACATTTAACGGAGCGCGGGATAGAGAGAGAGAGAGAGAGAGAGAGAGAGAGAGAGAGAGAGAGAGAGAGAGAGAGAGAGAGAGAGAGAGAGAGAGAGAGAGAGAGAGAGAGAGAGAGAGAGAGAGAGAGAGAGAGAGAGAGAGAGAGAGAGAGAGAGAGAGCATGTGGGATGCTCCGGTGTTTAGCTACCTTGTAGGTAGTGTAAGCTAAAGTAATTTCCCTCTGACCGTCTTCAATACTTGTACACAATATACACATTTACTAAACAGCAATTCAACCCAAACAGTATGTACTTCAAAACATAAACCTTTATAATCCCCTTGGAGATACTTAACTCCAACACGTTAGTGATTAAATGGGCAATTGTATTTCAACACTATTTAAATGTACCACGAGACACGGCGCCATCAATAGACGGTCAACTTCTAAACCACGTTACTTGTCGTCTTAAACTTCTTAAACTTGACTCAAACGTCGACAATAGTCACTTCATTGGACCCTCGACATTGCATGTATCCTTGTTAACCTTTATGTGTGTTTTGTAGTATATTACCAACCTATGAAACAGGTTGTAGTTAGTCATTTGACAAAGGAAGGCACAGACATGATGTTACTGGTTCTGAGTCATCTCCAGTTGTGAGACTCAGCTCGCCTCGTGTGTCCCTAAACAGCAAGGTACGGTTCCCTGGAAGGCGAAGCCACTAAACACAAGTCCTATACTGCCACCTATTGACCAAATTATGTTTTATATGTCAGGCGGAGAGGGAAGAGAGCTGGGATCCGTAATAGACTGAGAACCAGACGACACCGAACGCCACTACCCAGTATATTGCTAGCCAATGTACAATCAATTGACAATAAAATGGACGACATCCGAGCAAGGATTCAATTCCAGAGAGACGTTAGAGACTGCAATGTTCTCTGCTTCATTGAAACGTGGCTGTCGCCAGGAACCCCAGATCACGCCATCCAACCGGCCGATCACTTCTTTATCCACCGCAAGGATAGAACAGCAGAGTCCGGCAAACAGCATGGAGGAGGTATCGCCTTCATGTTTAACAACAATTGGAGCGATCCAGCCAACGTGAAGGAATTATCGAACCACTGCTGCCCAGACCTGGAATATATAACCATCAAGTGTCGTCCTTTCTTCCTCCCGAGGGAGTTAACGGCGATCGTCCTGGTCGGAGTGTATATTCCACCGCAAGCCAGCAATAGTGTCGCACTCCACGATGAGGTAAATAGAATCCAAGCAGCGAACGTTAACGCCGCCATTGTAGTAGTGGGTGATTTCAATAGCGCCAATCTGAGAAAGGTTTTGCCTGACTTCTATCAGCATGTAACTTGTAACACCAGAGGCGGTAACATCCTAGACCACTGTTACACGCAATTCAAGGGTGGCTACAAGGCTCATTCTGCTAGTGGCTTTGGTAAGTCTGATCACGCGGCCATTTTCCTTTCACCAAAGTACAAACAGAGAATCAAGAGCACTCCTGTAGTCTCGCGACAGGTGCAGAAATGGGATGTGACGTCAGAGGAGACGCTCCAGGCTGCGTTTGAGTGCACAGACTGGAGCGTGTTCCGCGACACAGATAACATTAATGTCTACACGGAGACAGTGCTGGACTATGTTCGTACTTTGGTGGAAGAAACAATCCCCACTACCACAATTAGGGTTTACCCAAATCAAAAACCCTGGGTAGACAAATCCGTCTGTGAAGCTCTGAAAGCGCGCACCAAAGTATACAACGACGGCCTGGTGGCAGGCAACATGAATGACCACAAGGTGGCGCGATACAACGTAAGGAGGACAGTGACAGAGGCCAAACGGTGCTACAGGGATAAAATTGAACTCCAGTTTGAACAGGCTGACTCCAGAGCTATGTGGCAGGGGCTCAAAACGATGACAGACTACAAAGGCACCTCCCTCAAACTGAACAGTGACATCTCCTTAGCAAATGACCTCAATACCTTCTATGCGAGGTTTGATGCTGGTAATAACAACACCAGCCCACAAGCCACGGCAATGGGGGGGGGGGGGTCTGCTGCTGATGGAGACTCAGTGTTCAGGGTAACAGAGCATGAGGTGAGGCGGACCTTTAAAAAAGTGAATATCAGGAAGGCAGCAGGACCGGACGGCATCCCCGGCCGCGTCCTAAAAGTCTGTGCCGACCAACTGGCCCCGGTATTCACTGACATATTTAACCTGTCCTTAGAACAGACTGTCATCCACACCTGCCTGAAGAAGTCCACTATTATCCCTGTACCCAAAAAATCCAAGCCTGCTTGCCTCAACGACTACCGCCCTGTAGCTCTCACCTCCATAGCCATGAAGTGCTTTGAGAAGCTAGTAAAGGGCTACATCTGCTCCTCCCTCCCCATTAACATGGACCCCCTGCAATTTGCATACCGCCCCAACAGGTCCACGGAGGATGCCATAGCCCATGTGCTGCACACAGCAGCATCACACCTGGACAAGAGGAAGGGGAACTATGTGAGAATGCTATTCATCGACTACAGCTCGGCATTCAATACCATAGTCCCCTCCATACTCATAGCCAAGCTCAGGGACCTGGGCTTGAACTATGACCTCTGCCAGTGGGTCTTGGACTTCCTGACGGGCAGACCCCAGGTGGTGAGAGCAGGCAACTGCACCTCCTCATCCATCACCCTCAACATAGGGGCCCCCCAGGGCTGTGTTCTGAGTCCCCTCCTCTACTCCCTGTACACACACGACTGTGTGGCTCAGCGGAGTAGCAACACAATCATCAAATTTGCTGACGACACAGTGGTGGTGGGCCTGATCTCTGCCAACGACGAGAGGGCCTACCTGGAAGAGGTCAAGGTCCTGGCGGGATGGTGCCAGGAAAACAGCCTCTCCCTGAACGTCAGCAAAACAAAGGAGATGATTGTGGACTTCAGGAGGTCGGAGGTCAAGGACTACAGCCCCCTCAGCATCGACGGGGCACCGGTTGAGAGAGTCAACAGCTTTAAGTACCTCGGAGCCTACATATCCGAGGACTTGACATGGACCACACACATTGACAGTGTTGTGAAGAAGGCACGACAACGCCTCTACTTCCTCAGGCGCCTAAGGAAGTTCCAAGTCAGTCAGAAGATCCTTAAGAACTTCTACTCATGTACAATAGAGAGCATCCTGACTGGCAACATCACCTCCTGGTTTGGGAATAGCACTGCACAAGACCGAAGCAGACTACAAAGAGTGACACATTCAGCCGAACGCACAATTGGAGGGGGGCTCCCCACCCTCCAGAACATTTACAACAAGCGGTGCAGGGGCAAGGCTAAGATAATCATTAAAGACTCCAGTCACCCGAACAACTGCCTCTTTGAACTGCTGCGGTCAGGCAAGTGATACCGGAGTCTCAAGGCGAGCACAGAAAGACTCAGAAGAAGCTTCTATCCCCAGGCCATCAGGCTGCTCAACGAACAATGAACACTACACAACAACAACCATCAAAAGCACATAGCACACACATCCACACGCACACAATCACTTTAAACAAACACACTGTAGCACCCACTCCACACACTTTATAGCACACACTCACTTTAAACAAACACACTGTAGCACCCACTCCCCACACTTAATATTTATTGATGAAGGATTGCACTACAACTCGTACACCTTACTGTAAATTGTACCCAAATTGTACCTCATCCCATTTCTGCTTTGCACTATATAGTATTGTACATTAGTACACTGCATAGTATTGTATATTATATGGCAACTCAGTTACGTCTATTCTGCATCGAACATTGTACATATGTCTATACTGAACACTGTGACCTCATTTTCTACTTCTAATTTACATGATATACTATGTTATAGGGCTGGGCGATATGGAAAAAAATCATATCGCGATAACGATATGATAATTTTATTTTATTTCTGGATATCGATAATTATCGAATTGTTATAAGTATAAAAAAAAATAAAAAATCTTTTTTTTAACAACTTAATGTATGTTTATTTTGCAGCAATTCTTTGTCATTGCCGCCATCTTTAGTGTTACATCCCCTCACACTCCAGTTCTCAGGCTGCAGCTGGTTTAAAAGCTAAAGTAAACCGGCTTCTCTGCTGGCTGTGGCTCCAGAGGAGTTGAATAGTTCTGGCTCTGCTAGTTTATTTTCGATCTTTTGGCGCTTTTTTGGTGGACAAACCACTGCACATGTGGACTGTGACTCGTGACTGGAGTCTAGTTCTGTTAGCACACATAGCCTACTGTGTACAGACGGTTTCAAAATGTATTTTAAATTAGAAAGCAAACAAAATAAATGGACAAGAGAAAAATAAATCTGAATTTGGTTAGTATTGTTATTTGGACAAGCAAATCCATTACTTTAAGTTGCAGGCAAGAAAGACAAGTCTGTCCACTGTCTCTGGTTTTAAAACTCCCCTGTTGCAGGTAAAAAAATAAATAAAAAAAAAAAACGATTTTTCGATTTTTTTTTATTTCGATATTCAATATCGATTATTAAAATATATCGCGATATTTATCGTTATCGTTATATCGCCCAGCCCTACTATGTTATTTGATACTATCTTGTCTAGCACAGTCTCTGGAGCGTAACAGTAAGAAGCATTTTGTATGAAAGTATTCTGTACTTCTGTATGACAACTATTAAAGAAACTTGAAACTTGAAACTTGTTAATGTCTCCCATTAAATATAATATGACTGTTCTACCTTGTTTCTGATGGAGGTAATCCTGTACCAGTATGTCCACACTGTTTTGACACATTATCTAAAGATATTAACGTGATACCACTTCTAGTGGGCATCACATTAGCAACGTTTGACCAAATCTTTGAATTGCCTCACTGCCCTTTAAATTACCTCATGACGCGAGATAGGTGTCATGACAGCCACACCTTGCCTTACGGCAGGTGAGCCTTGCCATACGGCAGATGAGATTACAGATTGAAACGAGACTGACACAGCTGAATGCTGCTGGATACTGAAATGAACTAGCACCACAAAATAGTTATCAAACAGTCATAAAAGATTCCCCCAGTTACAAAACCAAAGAAGTCGTTGCAGTTAAAGAGCATACCATTTCCGGAAGCAGTTTTGGTGAGTTTCATCAATATTGTGCTATCCATTGTCGAATGTACAAAATCGCTAGCTCAAGGCTAATCAGCTAATAATGTAGCTTCATCCTGAGTCACGCTAGCAAAACTCCAAGCTCAATTTGGTTAAATGAAAACTAGAAAGAAACCATTTCAGAAGTACTTATAATTGTATTGATATGCTGTATGATAAGAACATGGTCTATATACATTTTGACTGCTTTTGAGAGTTTAATATGGAATGTGAGGAATGTTCCCATATGCTAGCACACTTTAGGCTAACTTAACATAAGACAGATGGATATTCCCACGTGCTGTGATAAGGTAGCCTACTTTAGCTTAGCATAGCTAAAAGTAGCCTGATTGATTATTCATTCTAAAAGCAATGAAACGATGATGAAGCGATAAAAGATGGTAAATAGCTTTTATTTTCTGAATGCCTGTATAACGCAGGCCAGGTTTTTCTAGCACCCCGTTCCACCCCCGGGAAGAAGTTTCCAGGAGTCCCGGCCGACCACCATTCACCACGTGTGCCCACGCGGGACGAGGCAGTGTGCCGGACCGACACAAGATGGCGAGCCAACCCACTGAACCTCAGATCTAGATCAAGGCTATGCCGGCCTGATCTGATTACCCCTGTTGCCTAACTAATTGAACTTGAGTCACAAGAACTTCCAAGGACCATCATATCCTTTTCTATGACACGAACTGATTGAACGAGAACACAAGGACTTCCAAGGGTTTTGATCCTGTTTCACCTTTTATATTTTGATATTGTATTTTGTATTTGATTGATGCACATTGTATATATGGGTACTGATATTTCTCCTATAAGAAGGGAGAGTTAAAGGGTAAATGCACCCAGTAAGATACTTGAACCACTGATATTTCTCCTATAAGAAGGGGGAGTTAAAGGGTAAATGCACCCAGTAAGATACCAGAACTACTGATGTTCTCCTGTAAAGAGGACGGGTTAAAGGGTCAATGTACCCAGTAAGATACTTGAATCTCACTGATAACATATTGATTATAGTTGAATCACTGCTGGGTCTCCTGAAAAAAAAGATGGTTTAAGGGGTCATTCCACCTGATAAGGTATTTGCATTCCTAAAACCTTGAATATTTCTATTGGTACTTTGTTCGTATTACACCTGCAAAGGAAGAGTTTAAAGGGTCATTTCACCTAATAATGTACTTGCATTCCCTGCACACTTAAAGGTTTAAATTGATATGTTTAAACACTTACCTATTGAAATGAAAAACTGATATAGAGTTTACTGAACGATAAACTATTATAGAGTTTACTGATCTGCAATTTCAGAAGAAAGATAATGAGTTACTCACGAAAAAGGGATACATCTAATGTCCAACTTTAAACATAGCTTTTAGCTAGTGACAACCTCAGAGACGTCTGAACCAAACCTAATGTGTTGATCCAATCAACCTAGGACTTGATATCGAATTAACCTTCCTGAAAGAGGGAGTGGTTAAGAAAATAACCAAAAAGGGATACTTCACTTTACGTTTGTATGTATTGTAATTGTCTAGCTAGCGCTGTTGTGAATAAACTACCGGTCCCTGTTATAACCTTGTCTTTGGTCTACTACTCCTTTAACTGTTTATATTACTCCTCTCCTCATTCGAACCTAGAACTGGTCCGTGGCGAACAGCTGTTACTTTTAGTGACACAAGTGCTACAAACACTCTTCCAAAATGGTTGCACTTTATCACATAGCCAAAATATTTGAGAGTGGTTGGCATTCATCTGTCCACACTGTCTCCAGCAGGGTTGTTGCCCTTTTAATTGTTTACTCTTAATTTGCTGTGTGATAAAAAATCTCATCACATTTTTTCAACCGAATTCTCTCCATCCTCTCTAGACTAGAGCTAGTGGATGAGTGTTGTGTCTCACATATGCCAATCATCCTCCATCAAGGTTATACTCAGTTCACTTTCCCATTTCTTCCTCACATTATGTTACAACCCTGGCTCAAAGGGAAGCAACATTAGTGCACAAAGACATCTGGTCTGTGTTTTAAACCAAAAGACTATTCTAATTATGATAACTAGCTCAAACTAAAGATCAAGAATGGTGGAAAGTGAAGAGACTCTGTTTCCACAATCTCTTCTAGCAACAGTCACCCTGCATGTGTGATTGAGGAAGTGCCTTTAAGCTGCCAGGCAGGTATCCAATCAGCAGCAATCAGCTAATTCGCAGCCATCACCTGCATGCACAGTGACACAGGAGTAATCAAGCTCATGGTACATAACACATTATATGAATCACAGTTGTTGCGAATTTGTAAACGTTTGTACATTTCCGATACTATTTTTGCTGGAGTTCGCAAATCAAATCAAATCAAATCAAATTTATTTGTAAGGCCCGACAAAACACATTAATGTCCCTATGGGCCGGACACGTCTTCTTTAAACAAGTCAAGAAGAAACATAACAATAAGTCAAGAACACCATAAGGTCCAACAAATTTAAAATAAATGCAAATAAATAATAGAATGCAAGCACTCCCATACCCCACGCGAAGGTAAGGAAAAACTCACTAAAACCTAACAATAGGGAAAAAATGCTCCACAGTCTCCTGAATATGGAGAGACCAATCCCAAGTCGATCTGCATGCGCAGATTGATAAACCTAGATCTCTGGACATACCAGAGAGACTCCGTGGGCAATCTGTGCATGCGCATGGGGAGTAGGTGCTGAAAAAGTGACTATAGCTTGTGTCATTTTCTCCCCCTGCTCTCTCTCCCATGATTTCAGAATACCGGCGGTGTTGCGGTGGTCAATTGGCTGGTTTGGTGTTATTGTTATTGTACAATCATAACATCATCTAAATGTATTATTTAGTGGCCATGGTGTATTTGTTCTAATATTGGTGTCTTTCATGATGCGGTGGATATGAAGAGTAATTAACATGAGCTGTTTACACCACAGCTGTAACACTGTCACTGACTTGTTCCAACGACTCATCCACTGACAGTAGTTCAGGAGGCATCTGGTAATCAGAAGGTTCCTGGTTCGATTCCGGCTCCTCCCTTGCAGCGTTTCGAAGTGTCCTTGCACATTGGAAGCTTGCATGGTTGCCTCCACCGTTGGTGTGTGAATGTGTGAGTGAATGGGTGAATGTGAGGCATTAGTTGTAAAGCACTTTGGATAAAAGCGCAATATAAATGCAGTCCATTTACCATTTACCATCCAGGGTG
>NC_140171.1:64176745-64214245 GCF_963971535.1 Notolepis coatsorum
TCATTTGTGGCTGGACTGGCGGGGGCCAGCTCTACATCTGGATAGTTACAAGCATTCTTCACACACACTTTACAGCAACAGGTCAGTACACGGTGCTGGGACAGTAGTTTTGCTTGGTTGCTAGCTGATATCAGTGATGTATCAGTTATATAGTATGTGTGTGTGCTCATGTTTAGACAAGGACAGCCTACGTAGCTAACCCAATGTTTTAGCCTAGCTAAGATGTGTGCTAGATAACGTTGTGCATGTTCTTGCATACAGTACAGAATTTCATGGCATGTGCTGGTTGTGTGTGTGTGTGTGTGTGTTTGTTGGCACTGTACAAGTACACAAGTAGTATATATAAACGTAACATGTAGGACAATTTTAAGGAAGGAAGACAATACATCACCAATTATGTACAATACTTAGGAGGGATGGGATTGGTTCATATTCAGGCTGTATTGTTATTAGGTCATTATATATAATTGATGTAATATCAGACGAATAAGGAGAACAGTTGTATTACTAGGCTCTAAAACATTTATTTCACCACAAAAGACAGATTTTAGACACTCCCCTCTGGCAGGAGGCTGCGGTGCATCAGGGCCAAAACCTCACGTCACAAGAATAGTTTCTTCCCCTCTGCAGTGAGCCTCATCAACAAGACTCGGGACACTCACTGACAACCCCCACTGTGTTACATTAACACACCCCTACTGGACTATATACTTGCATAAACAATCAAAACATACCTGTTCATACTTCGCTGATTCATACTCTTTGCACATAACTGCCCAATTGCACAGTCTATTCCTATTCCTATTAAATTTCTTACTTATAATTGTACTATATTCTATTGTGCTATATTTAATTTAGTTTATATCCCATTTCATTTTATTCAACCTCTTTATTTACAGTTGTACAGCCCTGGCCTATATTTTATTTCATAATTAAATTATATTGTGCTTAACTTAGTTCATATTACATTTTATTTTACTCCACCTCTGTATTGTATTATATGTCTGTTAATGTCTGTCCACTAACGTCACACTGAAAACGTCCAAAGCAAATTCCTTGTATGTGAAAACTACTTGGCAATAAAGACCTTTCTGATTCTGATTCTGATTCTGATTCTGATTCTGATTCTGATACATGTGCTTATCATCTTAACTCATTCAGCGCCAGCTATTAGTCTTGGCCTTGTAGCTAACATGCCAGTTGTTGATAATCTGGTTCTCAGACAGTAATCTCTCTCTGTTGTTCCGTGAAGTCTGCGTTGTGTTGTTATCTCTTACTCATTGTACTGGCTGATACACTCTATCTCCCCCGTTAATGCATCTGAAAACGACACACTGGAAACGTGATACAGTTGTGAAAGTCTTTGAAAAGTCTATTGAATTATTTAAGTCTACCGGTCTCACTTGCTATCAGTTCGATGATGGTTGCGGCTATCGGAGGGTGAAAGGGATTTCTGCTGTCTCTCTGTCAACGCCCCTACGTGTCAGCTTCGTGTCCTAGTCTGAGTCAAACCGGAAGAACTCCAAACTATAAGGCAGGGTGCGATCCACGGGGGAGCTGGGGCAGCCATGGCTCCCTTAGATCAGACATCAGCTCCCCTGAAAACATGATTTGTGAATCTTTGGGGGGTCTCTAAATTACTGAAAATAAATGCTACTTTTGCCATGCATTTCTAATTTTTCTGTAATTTTCTGTATCATCATCGTGTATAATAATAAACGTATGCTATTTTGGTTGTATGATTAATGATTTGCGCACTAATTCACACACGTAATATGGCAACATGCATGCTATTCTTGCAATTACCATTCGGAGCGCGGCGACGCTGCAGCCTCCACGCACGGCACAAATCAAACTTGACCCACGTTGTAACCTGTGGCTGTGACTTGTTGACGGTGATCGTTTTGACAGGTAAATAAGGTCACTCAGGAATGGATAATGTCTAAACGAAAAATGCAACAAGTAAGCCTAACCAATTTTGGTTTCACGAAGACAGTGAACCAGTCAATCGACTTGACAGAGCAGCAGGAGGCGCAAAAAAATATTAAGGTTCCTTGGCTCACCCAAAGACCATGCTATGGTTCGCACACTGCTATAGTCCTTATAGCAATGGCTGATAGCCCATAGCAACCGTGCAACATCTCTACGTATCCTGTCACCTCTGACACACTCTAACGCCCTTTCTCTATCTCTTCCCCATAGCAACGGCTTCTCCCCTCCCTAGCCTTCCTTCCTTTTTTGCAACAATCTGACTGTGAGACTAGCAGTTGAAGCTGGCTCATTAGATTGAATTGTTGAATAGTTGTTTCTTGTCACCCTGAGAGTGTGTGCGAGAGAGAGAGAGAGAGAGAGAGAGAGAGAGAGAGAGAGAGAGAGAGAGAGAGAGAGAGAGAGATAGAGAGAGAGAGAGAGAGAGAGAGAGAGAGAGAGAGAGAGAGAGAGAGAGAGAGAGAGAAAGACAGAGCGAGAGAGAGAGAACATATGTCTGTGTATGTGTCCAGTGTGTGTGTGTGTGTGTTTCTGTGTGTGTGTTTCTGTGTGTGTGTTGCTGTGTGTGTGTGTGTGTGTGTGTGTGTGTGTGTGTGTGTGTGTGTGTGTGTGTGTGCGTGCGTGCGTGCGTGTGTGTGTGTGTGTGCGTGCGTGCGTGCGTGCGTGCATGCTTGCGTGCGTGCGTCCGTCCGTCCGTCCGTCCGTGCGTGTGTGTGTGTGTGTGTGTGTGTGTGTGTGTGTGATTGTGTGTGTGTGATTGTGATTGAGTGTTGTGGACAAGACAAGCCTGAGGCAGGAGTCTGGACAATACAGAACATAATTTCAAATGTGAGCGGAGAGAATGCAGAGAGGAGGAAACACCACTCTACACAGACTTCTCACACGCTCATGTGACCCTCTGTACTACTGTATGTGTGTGTCTGTGTGATAGAGTGTGACCCTCTGTACTATATGTGTGTGTCTATTAGAGCCATATGAAATCCGCGTTCACGGAATCACGGACGGAATCGCAGAATTGACCAATAAAAATGGAATCAACTGTAAAACGGACTATTGCAGAATTTGGCCTAATTTGGACTGAAATTCAGTTTTTGGGAGGAGATGGAACGTTTGGTGCAAAGCAAACATGACCGGGGACGCTACAGCGTGTTACACACAACCAGTGGCATTGTTAGCCCTGGGCTTCCGGGGCTTCAGCCCCGGATGTTTTTCTCCTAGCCCCGAAGCTTTAAAGGGGACATGTATTGCTATTCCTAGCACTATTTGGGCAACTTTACACAATTCCTGTGAGTCTATTGAAGACATCTGTAAGCTTTTATTTAAAAAAAATTCATTGTTTTATATGCCACATTTTTCTCACTTTGGATTTCAGGCTGTGTTGGCCTGGCTCCGCCCCTAAAGCACTGTGTAAATGAGTATGTGCTACTGCTGCTTCCCCGCGAGGTCCAGGTTGTGTGTAAATGAGTATGTGCTACTGCTGCTACCCCGCGAGGTCCAGGTTGTGTGTAAATGAGTATGTGCTACTGCTGCTTCCCCGCGAGGTCCAGGTTGTGTGTAAATGAGTATGTGCTACTGCTGCTTCCCCGCACGAGGTCCAGCCCAGGTTGTGTGTAAATTAGTATGTGCTACTGCTGCTTCCTCGCGTGAGGTTTGTTTCCCCGACAGAAGCTCCTCTCTTTCTCTCTCTCTCCCTCTCTCTGTCTCTCCCTCTCTATCTCTCTCTCTCCCTCTCTCTCTCACTCGCTCCTTGTCTCCTTGTCTGCCTCGCTCTGAGGAAGTGTCGGGTTACACTATCTGCCTGCTCTGTTTGCTGTCGCTGTCAACCATAGAGGGGGCGTTAGTTATGCAAATAAGTGCTATATTAACGTCACAGAAATCGTCAAATCAGAACAGTTTAGTTGAGTGAGGGAGGATCTTGTGAACTCGAGACGAGACTGATGAGTCAACATGGTAATTAGAGACACAGACCCATTGATACTAACCTGTATTACTATAAAACCATGCTAAACACAGAAAAACGGCATTTATAATGCATGTCCCCTTTAACACTTTAATCGCCGATGACGTGTTTAGACGTCATTCCATGCTCATTCTGCCGAAGACGCCGTAACTCGTCTTTGATGTCAATATTTCACAAATCTGTGATCGAAATCATATTTCTCCTCCGGGGTCCGGAGATATACTGCTGATCTCCACTCAACTCTCTAGTGGTTCAAGAGCGCCATCTGGTTGCCGATCGGCAGATCGCCAACAGGAAGTGACTCGTCAAACAGGAAGTGCTCATCCATAAATCGTCCGGGCACTCGCGATCATTAGCAGGACTCTATCTCAACACACTGGATAATCAATCGCTCGCCCTAACTCAATAAACAACGTTATTTGGACGTATATAGTATTATACAACCTGGAAATGGTTCATCAGGATCAACATCCCATAATCGAAAACTGTCTACTCCACGCTGATCGTCCAACGGCGCGAGGAAGATACGGTGAGTTTCAACGTTATTTTCTAACGTATTCTATACTAACTGATCTGATGATCATATGACCCACACTAGATGAATGGTATAACGTTGCCCACAGAATTATAAACGCCCCCTAGCCCATCCGGTCAATATCAGATGATACGTAGTAACTTCTAGAAGTACCTCCAGTTGAAATTTTTCATCTGGCACCAATCGCTACCAAACTGTATTTGATCATCAATATAATGCATTTGGGGCTATAAATCAAGTTCTGAAGAAAGCTGTAGAAAACGATAAAAACATACTTATACTTTAGACCATATTTTAGTATGAATATGTGAATGAAAAAGTATATCGTTGCTACACCCTGAACAATGGATATAGGACATTGAATGGGCCAATTTAATGTCAATTTAGCAATAGAATTTAAAAAGTTATAGCCCTGCAAAGAAGGGGAACTTCTCCATAGACAAATAGAGCTGGCTAGGGATGGTAAATTATGAATTTAACCATGGCGATCAAAGTGTTAAAACACAAGAAAATGTGTTAACATATTTTTTATTTTTTATTTATTATATATATATTTTTTGATGGCAGCATCCCCATTGTCTGTGCTGAATGTTTGTTAGTGTTTGGTATTTTTTGTTGGTTTTTAAAACATCCATTTTTAGTAAGTAGTAGTTTTCATTCATGATTTGTGGACTTTTTTTTTTAGTGTCCTGAAAGGCGCCTTATAAATAAAATGCATTATTATTATTATCATCCAGGAGGGAAAAGACACTTTGGATATTAGGGACTGCATCTCTGCCTGTCCTGGCCGCCTGTATTCGAATACCAACCGGTTCATGCTTCCACGTTCGCGTTTTGCGCTCTGATTGGCCACTGCTGTTTCTGGTTGCACCAATCGTGTGACGGCAAGTTCTTTAGTTGGTTTAGCTTAGGCACTCTTTCGAAGTTGGTTAAGGTTAGAGTTTGTCTTAGAGCATGGCGATAGAATGCCAGCCCTGATTCCAAACTCTAACTATAACCAACTTCGACAGAGTCGCCTAAGCTTAACCAGTGATAAACTAGGCGTTAGGTAGTTTGCTGCTGGTCGAGGCAGAAATGGGCGCATCACGCGATTGGGCGCACATGTCACATGACCAAAAAACGCCTGTGGCCAATCAGATCGCACCAGAAACGGCAGTGGCCAATCAGATTCGCAAAACGCGAGCGCGGAAGCATGAACCGGTTGGTATTCGAATAGACGCGTCCTGGCCAGGAAACACTTTGCAACTGTGATCTCCTCTGGCAGTAGTTGGATATTGTAATGTGTGGCGAGGGGTTGCAGCAATTCCACTGAGAGAAACTGGTCTTAGGCTGGATAACATGCCTGTATGCCTCTCATAAGCTGTTCTCCAACTCATGAGAACCTGCTCTCAAGCTCTTGCAGCATTCTGTCGAGGACTGGATAGAACAGTCTCTGTCTCAGCTGATCTCCTGAGCTGAGGTCTGAGCTTGTGCCACAAGATGACTCAACTACATACTCATCCATCCTTTTCTGCTTCCTCCTTTGGCTGGTAGTATGTTCCTCAATCCCAAGGCCATTACATATGGCCTTTGTCCTGTCATACATGTCCACTACCACTCTGAGGTGTGATAACCATTGAGTGTGTCCTACACTGTGCTTTTAAATAGTACAGATAGGTATTGAAGATGTGCACTTTAACGCAGCAGCACCTGGAGCCATCCATACCCATGTCCAGTGTCCACTGACAAAGACATGCTCATGATACTGTAATAAGCTTTGATCGAACCCTGGTTAATTTCCTCGGATAGTCCGGTTGGTTTGGGGTGGTGTGAAAGCTCATTCACTCTTGCAAGTGAACCCTGCTGCGGTTCATTTGAGATGTGAATGCAAAGCGGACCAAAGGCAGGAAAAGACACAAAAATTGAATATTTTTTTTATGAGAAGACTGAAACATGTATATAATGAAACACACAATACAGGTTTTTTTCGATTGGTTAAGCACGATTTTGAAAACAGGGCCCGGTGTTTCAAAACACTACACACAATTAGCACAACCACACACACAATTATCAGAACACCTCAGATCCATGGCCGTAGCCAGCTATGAGGTCACCGAGGTCTGGACCTCGGTAACTATTTGTAACTATTAAAAAAATTTAATAAAAAATTATAAAAACATTTAAAAAACGTTTTATTTTTTCTTTAATATTTTTTTTTTAAGTTTAGTCAACGACCGGCCCACTACTAGAATGGGACAGCGGCCCATTGGTACTGACTGACACTGGGCTGGCCCAATCACATCTCTTACTAAACACAGTCGTGCAGGTACATGACTGAGAGGGAGGCTGGTACATGACTGAGATGGGGCTGTGGTACATGACTGAGAGGGGGCTGTGGTACATGACTGAGAGGGGGCTGTGGTACATGACTGAGAGGGGGCTGGTACATGACTGAGAGGGGGCTGGTACATGACTGAGAGGGGGCTGGTACATGACTGAGAGGGGGCTGGTATACAGGACTGAAAGGGGGCTGGTACATGACTGAGAGGCGGGCTGGTACATGACTGAGAGGGGGCTGGTACATGACTGAGAGGGGGCTGGTAGATGACTGAGAGGGGGCTGGTACATGACAGAGGGGGCTGGTATACAGGACTGAGAGGGGGCTGATACATGACTGAGAGGGGGCTGGTATACATGACTGAGAGGGGGCTGGTACATGACTGAGAGGGGGCTGGTATACATGACTGAGAGGAGGCTGGTACATGACTGAGAGGGGGCTGGCTGGTACATGACTGAGAGGGGGCTGGCTGGTACATGACTGAGAGGGGGCTGGTACATGACTGAGAGGGGGCTGGTACCATGTATTGTGCATCATTGTAGGTCAAACCATTAAAAAGTTAACTTCCACGGCAGCCATTTTGGATTTTGGTCTCTCACAAATTGTCCCGCCTTTTTTTTTAAATACACCCGGCAAAATTTGTTTATTCACCCTCCTAGATGACAAATCCATTGAGAAACGAAGTGCCACAGATGACCCAACTACTAGGTCCATATCGTATCATCATAATATTATTTAAAAAATCCTTAGGATAAGGGTTCCCTTGATAAAGATGCATGAAAAGGCTGTTTAATATACAACACCTGTAGCTCAACTGCAAAAACTGCTATTTGATTAGATTTGTATTTGGAAATTAAAAATACATCATAAAAACAAATTATCTTGACCAATTTGTATTCTTGAGGATATCACCTAAAAGCATTCATTAAAACACTTATTTCCAAGGTGGTCCTCGATGGAAGACATAAAAACACAGCACACACATATAGCCTACTCAACTGCAAATTTTTGCTCAACTGCAAAAATGTATTCCTACTTATGTATTAACCTACAGGGAAAAACACACAACAGGCAGCAACGTTTATTTTCAGCCAAGTATGGTAATAAGGTAACTATTAGGATATATATATGGTATGGATTACTTACTCTTATAACTTATTACTATCTGTGGTAGCTTTAGTCTCCACCTACACAAATAGTTTTTCTGCTGTCCATTGAGCATGCACCTTCACGTGGTAGGCACATTAACTGTAGGTCAAACTCCCCAAACAAACAAGCACACCATTGATTTAATTGCTATATAAATCACACATACAAAGATGTAACTATTACTCCTCTCTGAACATGAATATAAAACATAAAGGTGATCTATTAAATATGTAAACCTTATGCAATATTCATCATTGATATTTGGATACTTGAAATCTGTATGAACTGAGTAGTTAGTATCAAATGAAATAAGATGGAACAGCTCCATGCATTAATTGAATAAACAACTATTTGCTCATTACCAGTTTGGCATTGCTTAAATTGTACAGCTTTTTCTTTGCCAGGGAATCCCAACAATTCTGGACCTGAATGTACCAGTTAATTGTAATCATCTCTCTCTCCTTATGTCTAGTCAAGCCAGGTTGTGGAGGAGAGAGACAGGGATGAACAGGCTATTAGACTACTTTGCCCATCCTGAGCCTGCTATGATGCAGGTGTTTTTATATCACCACCCAAAACAAGATTCAGCCAAGAGCGAGTGAGTACACTGGTCCACTTGTCCAATGTCCATGGCACTTACTACCCAGCTTTGTAGTGGTTTGGGGGAATAGTACAGTAGGTACGCATATTTAAGGGGACTGCAAGGATGGTGTACTGGTGGGTGGTGTCCGACCGATTATGGTGGGCTGGTCTGGGCCAAAAAAATAAACGGACCTCCCTAATTTCTAAACCCTGGCTATGGCCCTGCTCAGATCCTTTGCTAAATTAAACACTCTTGTCAAAACGATACACTAATTTATAAAAACTACATTTTGTTACCATATGAAACACGTTTCATATGACTTAATTCTGTTTTAACCAGTTACACACTGTTGTGCTTAACCTAAAACACATTTAGCAATTCTACTTCTCAGTGATTAGAGTACTGTAAGTGAAGTATACAGAGAATGTTCAAATATACAATAAATTCACCAAACAACACAAGACCAATGCTGTATACTGATGAAAATATTATTTATTTATCTCCATATACCCAAATCAATGATGCAGACTGATGAAAATATAATTTTCTCTCCATATAACCAAATCAGTCAACATTTCAACATGGAGAATCACAACTAAACATGTCCCAGTTTTCATGCGACTACAGTGTGCATTGATTGATTGAATTGATTGAAAAGTGTATTAACAGATTTCAGAATGGGTACAGTACAGTACAGCTCAATACATACAATTGTTAAGGGGATGCAGACCAGAGAAAGACTTTCGTCTTGTTTACATCAGGGTCCCCCATTTTCAATTCATCATATGACACACACGACATACAGATAGACAGTACTGCTACATCTATACATTTATGACATACCAGATTTGCAAATACAGTACTGTTTGTTATACAAAAAGTGTCCAGAAAAAGAGTGTATATACATTTGACATAGAAACTGTACATTGGAGGAGGTTGGGTAGGTGAGGTGCGGTTGGGTGGGTGGGGCTGTACATTGGAGGTGGGGGGGGGGGGGGGGGGGGGGTTGGGTAGGGGGGGGGGGACACTGTACATTGGAATACTGACAAAGCCATACTTGGTCTTTACTGTACAACTGGGTTAGGACATTTGTAAGGGCCAGTTTCGAATTGCAGTCTCCCGTAGGTGTTCTTTGAGAGTGTTTTTGAAAGTGGGTAGTGATTCACATTCCTTTACAGCTTTGGGTAGGGCGTTCCACATTGATGTGGCATAATTGCGAAACGTGTTTAGTCCCTTGTTTGAGCCGAATCAGGGTTTAACATGATTTGTGGAGCTCCCTCTGGTGTTGTGATCGTGGTATTCACTGACCTTTGGGAAGTATTTTGACATGTACATGGGTACCTTGGTCGTGTAGTGTATCTTGTAGACCAGGCCCATTGCAAGTTGCTGTACTCTGTCGTCTACTCTAAGCCATCCTAGGTTGGCAAAGTGGGCATGGGTGAGGTCGGTTCTAGGAGTCAGGTCAAGCAGTAGTCTGACTAGTTTGTTTTGAGATGTTTGTAATTTGGTTTTTAGTGCCTTTGAGGTGCTTTGGTACCATGAGGTGCACGCATAGTCGTATTACCCTTGAATGAGTGCTCCTGCCAGAGTCTTCAGGGTATTCTTGTTTACCAGAGAGGAGATCCAGTACAAGAATCGAGTTCGTTGGTTTAACTTTTTTTATTACATTGGATGCCATTTTGTCACAGGAAAGATTAGCCTCTAGGATGGAACCCAGGTAGGTTCCTTGTGACAATATTGTCACCCATTGTAACTGAGAAGCCGTCGGTAAGCTCAGCAAATATCAGACAAACATAAAATACTGTATCCAGTACAGGTTAAAATTACAGTAAAACAAAAACAAAAATAGAAACAATTTAAATAGAGTACAGAAAATACTAGACATTATCTCTTTGCCTAGCTGGATCTGGCAAGAGAATCTTTTTTTGTGATTCTCCATGTTGACATGTTGACTGATTTGGGTATATGGAGAGAAAATGTATATTTTCATCAGTCTGCATCATTGGTTGTCTTGTGTAGTGTTTGGTGAATGTATTGTATATTTTCACGTTCTCTGTGTACAGTACTTCACTCTCCTTCCATTTTGGTTGAAGACAGGTGAACTCACCTGCTGCATTTGTATAGTGCTTAAACCTGATTGGTGTATCTACAATTAAGCAATGGTGTATTTGTGCATCTGATGGCTGTGTTTAAACAATTGGCTCATATGTGTGGTAATTTGACATTCTGTGTCTAATGTAATGCAGTGTGTTTAGTGTTTTGCAAATCCCTGTGTATTGTTTTGCAAAAAGTGTGAGGCTGACAATTGTGCTTATAGGGGTGCAAATCTGGGCCTATGTTTTGCTCCTTGAGTGTAAGGTTTTGATAATTGTGTAATACTTTTGATTGAAGTGTTTATGCAATCGAAGAAAACTCTAAAGACTAGAGATTAACTGTTTATTTCTTTTGTACATATGCTGGCGCATGTTTGTTTGTTTGTTTGCTCATGTGTATGATTCTTAACTGTGTTTTTTTTTTGATATTGGTGTATATGTGTGTATGTATATGTATATGTATATATATATATATATATATATATATATATATATATATATATATATATATATATATATATATATATATATATATATATATATATATATATATATATATATATATATATATATATATATATATATATATATATGAATGTATGTATGTATATGTGTATATATGTATACTCCTGTTGGGGCCTTTCTATGGGGACTGCCCAGATCCCTCTCATGCACCTGGACCTCACTTTGAGAACCTCTAATCTAGTTCTTCAGTATTCGTCTCTAATTACTCTAAAATTGCGTATTTCTGTGAATTTATTATTCACAAAACACACCAGCTCTCTAACGATGATCCCTGGTGATCACAATAGATACAGCTAGAGGGCGAGGCTAATCACTGACACGATTGTGATTAAATAGCTATGTAACGTTACAGTACATAGGACTATATATGGAAATGTTAGCTTCTTGCTAAACTGGTGCACCCATCCATTTGTTTAATGCAAATGATTGTCAGTACACACTGTCCTTTATAAAGGAAATAAACTTAAATAGCTATGTAACGTTACAGTACATAGGACTATATGGAAATGATAGCTTCTTGCTAAATCTGGTGCACCCATCCATTTGTTTAATGCAAATGATTGTCAGTACATACTGTCCTTTATAAACTAAATAAACTAAACTAAAGGTGCCTAAATGATATGCATTACTATATTTCATCACAATATAATAGATATAGCTAGGCTACTGACATTGTCATTGTGATAATGTCAGTAGTAGCTAGCTGTATCTATTGTTTACACTTGAAATGTGTATTTTTATTTTGTGTGTATTTTTTTTTGTCACAATATTATTTGAAAAATATTGTGTAAAATTGAACTGTATTTCTGAGTTGCACTTAAAAACATTCAATGGACTGTTATATCTTATTAAATTGTGGACATTTATTCATTCCCACTTATTAGACACTATTTCTGATGGTAAAATTAGCATAAAAAGCTAAATACATTCAGAAATATTAAAACGGAAAAAACTGAATTTGGGAAAACATTTTATGGAATTTGGAAAATAATAAAACGGATTTCATATGGCTCTAGTGTCTATGTGATAGTGTGTGTCCCAATTACGTGTGCATGTACAGTATGTGGGTGGTTTTCTCTACTCTAATTGCAACCCTATTTCACACCAATGCCTGAAATACGCCCACTGGTCCACTCCACTGTATTGACTACAGGATACACAAAATGGTTATGGTGTGTGAAAAGGACACGCAGGTGCAGTTACTGTAAGGTGCTCTACCAGCTCAGTGTGTTAATTACACTACGACCAGGCCTCGAACAAGTAGTCACTTCAGCAGTAGGCAAGCACTTTTACCTCTACACTACCCACACACATTATGGTTATGGTTAGAGTTAAGTTAGTTTTAAGGTTAGTTTCAAGGTTCACTTAACGGTTATGGATAGGGTATAAAGTTAGGTTTGTATTAAGGTTAGGTTAACGGATATGGTTAGGGCAGGGGTGTCACACTAGGGGTATTTACGTTTTGTTTTCAAGGTCAGTTTCGTTTTCCAGAATGCAACGTAATGGCAGGCATGTTAGTCATTGGTTTTGCCTCCTGAGCACAGTGATGTAGTACAATGCCAAAGCAGTGGGTGGCAGTAGGTGGCGAACATGAAGGCAATTTTCAACCAATCAGACAACTCGAATGTGCCAATACACTTCCTGTAAAAAAACAACAAACCACCATCTTTAAATGCCTACGTGAGCCATTTAGCCAACAGCATTTATTTTTCAGCAAAGAAAGTGCAATAAAAGTGCAATAAACAAAACGGATACATTCACTGTGTGTTCTGCCTCTCATTTGTTGATGAAACGAAACTAACATCAATACAATTGACCACCAAGAGCGGAGTTTAGTCTCATCGTCGCCGATTTTGTTAGCTTACGTGCTAACGCGATAGGGATATGCCGTTATAACAGTATAGCATTGTGGCTAGCAGCTAACGTTAGCTCACGTTAGCCAGCCAGCACCAAACTGATGATATCAGGAGCTATCAGTAGCTAGATAACACTAGACAACGCCTCATGTATTAAACAAAGGTGAATAGATGACTGGGCCATTTTGTTTAATGCTTGTTAAGATTAAAGAAGGAGCTCTGAGCTAACAGGGTCTTGTAGCTAACATTAGCTCACGTTAGCCAGCTGCTCATGCAATCGTTAATGCTAGCAGAATGAATGGATGTAAACTTTATTTAACAGATTGCAGAATGGGTGCAATACAATACGGCTCAATACAAAAATTGTTAAGGGAATGGGACTGGTTTCCTTATAACAATAACTTGACAACACATGGTAGCTGCAGCTATTTGGGACAGCTCTGTCGACAGCTCTGTCGTCACCGGACGTTGGTGAGGGCACGCAGATGTCGGTATCTACTGAGCATGGGCGTTGAGCAACAACGGCTCTGTGCATATTCCATGACACGTTGTTGGCGAGTTTTGGCGAGTATCCAAAACGAAAACACCCTTTCAGCGTTCCCGCTAGGGAAACACGTTTTCCTGCCAAAACGGCATTTCTATTTAACTAGGACAGCAAATGTAATCATTCAGCAACAAAACAAAAACAAAAACACCCAGTCTAACCATGGCCTCAATTACCAAGGGGGCTAACATGAAGGGGGGAAAAACAGATGGCCAGACACATAACAATACCTAAAACAGTGCATTTTCCTGTGTGCGTACCAGCTCATTATGTTGTTGTAAATGCACATCTGTTCATTATCTGGTGCCTCAATGAATACAAGGAGGACTGTTTAACAGGTGGGTAAGGAGGCATCAGTTTTAGAATATTTTTTTACTGATTTAAATTACATATAATTAGGATTACATTTTGTATTTACGCACAAGAGTTTCTAAGATTAGTAATTATAAGCTAAACTGGTCCTGGACTATTAGAGAACAAAGCACAACACCTCGCTTTCACTGGTCTGGTCCCATGCAAAACAATTAGAGAGTAGTTGTGTGAAATGAATTAAAATAGTTATGCATTTATAGCTAATAATGCCTATTGACTTTCAATTAGTTATTCACCCACAATAATTTGTAAGATTAGCAATTCTAGGTTAAACTGGTTGTGGATTTGGAGAACTAAGTGGAACACACACAACATGTCATGGTTCCTGCCTGGCAGTGCTTCTTCTTCTCTCTCTGTCTCTCTTCCACCTTCTCCCGCTCTCATTCTGTCAAGTGGCTACATGTGGTGTGTCAGCAAGGCAGCTGATCTGAGGTCTGTGGGCATAGGTACATCTTTGTATATAACCCCGCCCCAGACATGGAGAATATAATCTCTTGTTACCCGGTAGTCACTATATTATTGCTCGTATTTAAGTGTTCTGTTTCTTGTAGTTGCTTGCCTGGATCTCATGTTCATTCGACCTTCTCTAACTTGTATTCTCATCCTCTCTCATGGAGGACCAGGAGGACCTGACCCGGCTAAGACCTGGAGACACTGGCCGGCTCCCAAGGAACTGCTTTGACAGATGCCCATTCACAACAACATCAAACCGCACCATGCTCCACTTTGAAAGGGACAGAGTCCCAACTTTAATCAACAGTAATATGGTGTTTATACAGTTTGTTTAAACAAGTGAACATCCTCCGAGGTCTCTCTCTCTGCCTCTCTCAGCGCTGCGAGCCAACTGTGCTGGAGAAGAACAGGGGAAAACTCCACACATAATGGGCGTGTCTGCGCTGGTATCCCACCGCGCAATGTCCTTAGTGGATAGCTCGCAAAGACGGAGCAGATACCGGGCGCAAACCCCACGCAGTTAAGGGTGCAATTCCCACCGCGCAATCTATTCTTAGCGGATCCCGCCCTAAGACTTTTTGTGCTCTCCTTGGTCATTTTAGGATGCGTGACGTGCTGCAACGTGTATTTTAAGAACAAATCACTGTTCCCCAGGCAAACGCTAAAGCATGTATAACAGTGCTCGAGGATGATCCTTCTGCAATGGAAAGCAATGAAACCTGACCTCCCTTGTTCAAACCCTGGGTTAAGGAAGTTGAAGTATTCTTAATTCATTATCTATAGTCTCTGTGATCGTATAGTTTGTATTTACCCTTCTACTCTCCATTGTTTGCATTTCAAGTGTTCGGTTGTAGGAAGGAAACGCAGACGAGGTGGTTTGAATAAAGCAAGCTGTGGTGTTTATTCCATTCTTAATAAACACAACTATGAATCAAACAAGTACAGGATCTTCTTCTTATATCTAATCATCTCTTTGGTGTGGCAGTTGGTCCATGATCTGATCGGCTGATGCCCTCAGACTCGTTGTCCGGTGTGGTTCTGGTTGCCAAAGCAACCCTGATTGTCCGTGATTCTCAGCGCTCAGGGCCGGGAGCGCTTGATTCGTCCCCTCTCTGTGGATCCCTGCGGTCTTTTCTGTTCTGTCTCCGTCGGTGGGTGTCTCTGTGTGTCTGAGCGCTCGAGAGTCCTTCTCCATCAGCTTCCTGCAGTATTTAAAAGAGAAATCCCCTCCCAATTTCCCTGCCCGTCAGGTGACGTCACTCCAGAGCCCCTGCTTCCCTATTGCCTAAATTACTTCTAGAAGATCCCTTTTGAGTGACACGTCTTCCTGGTCTGGTGAAACAGAGTTTACAGGGTGACCCTGACGCAGTCTATAACGGGGAGAATCCTACTGTCTATTAGCCGTTCTATTTCCATTACCTTATTGGGAAGTTTCTACAGTTCTTCTCTCCTTGAACAGAGAATTGCATCTGTCCTTCAACAGAAATAGTATACTGGCTTCTTGATTTAACCGATAAGGAGTCCTGTGTCATGGTTTTCTTATCCTTATTATTTAAGAGTTATTCTTTATTTTGACTAGTTTTCCTAATAGTTTTTCCTTGAGTTATGTCCACATGTAACTTATGTAATTGAACTTTATTTGATTGTTCATCATACTGATTGTATTTCTATTCTAAAGTAATCTTTAACCTTGTTTTAGCTTAATTGAACACTGAGTATCTTGTTTAGTTTTAACATTCATTTACAAACTATGTCTTATTCTTTGGTTAACTTGTTAATTAGTCTGGTAACTGTAATTCGTTTATTTCTCCTTTATTGAAAGCTCAACCAAGGAGGTCCTTGTGCCTAGCAGGTGACCAGCTGCTTGGCTCCTCAAGCTAGACATGTGATCTAATCACCTATTTTAACAATAGGTTATGACTATAACCAAGTTCTGTTAATAGTGGTGACGCTCGGCATCACTCATGCACTATCCTCGCATATGTGCACGCGCACTGAATAAAATTCCACAATGTACCTTTATCCCAGTATTCGTCTGACCACACCCCTCGTTAGCTTACCTTCATAAGCAGGTGTGTGGTCACCTGCTCTCCTCCTTCCCAAGCTTTCACCACAAGGTGAGATCAAGGGCTGCAGCGGCGGCGGACGCCGAGCGTCACCACTATTAACAGAACTTGGTTATAGTCATAACCCATTGTTCTGTATACATAGTGGCTCCACTCGGCGTCACTCATGCACAAGGGAGGCCGAGCGGGAGCCACCGGCCGACAAATACACCCGGCTGAAGGCCCCCCACAACCATCAGAACAGGGAGGGCCGAGCCCCCCCGACCCCCCCTAATGGAGGGCACCCCCCCTATAGGAGGTATCCCGGGAGGGCGACGGACCAGACCGTGCAAAGAGGCACTCAAGCAACTCAACGCACAGGGTGAGCAGACCGTGGCCTGACCCCACGACTACACACACGCACAACCCGCATGCCACCCGGGAACGAACGGAGGGAACAACCTCGTTACTGCCCCCAGAATCACGGGGTCAAGGGCAACCCCAACCCTGTGGCAAGGCCGTAGCAGCGGAGCGCGAAGGAAGGCCCAGACCCACCAAAGGGACTGGACCCCCTGGAACGGGGGCCCGGAGAGGTCCATGACGCCAGCATCAAGACCCCACCAGGTGGGCACTTAGTGACCCCGCCCCCCACATCGCCAGCGTATTCGGAAAAAGGCCCCTCAGCCGAGCGGGCCCTGTCCCCCCAATAGTACACCGCCTGGCACACTGACCCTGCAGTACAGACAGTCAGCACGGCCGCAATAACAAGACTTACCGCGGAAGCAGGCAGCGCACCGGGGAAAAAACCAGGCAACAGGCTGTTAACCCGAGCCTGGAGACTGCTGAACACAGCTGCCCCGGCGGAAGGGGCGTATGCTGGCGTTGTCGTCACCATGACAAACCTACCTCAAAGCGAAGGCTGACACAATTGGCAGATGTCACGAACGTGCAGGGGCACACTCAACCGGGCAACCCGGGAGTTGACACCGCACCGACACACCAGAGAACCAACCACCCAGGCATTACCCTATGCGGTGGTCGGTCCCATAACCCCTCAGGAAAAAAACTCCAAAACGCACCTGCGGCACCACCGCAGTACCCGCGTTTCAGTTTCCAACAGGGTTATCCCGGGCTACGGGTCAACAAAAACATTACTTCGGACCGGGCCCGGCGATACGGGGAGCACAGGGTCCCCCGAGGAGGTCAAAGACCACCCCAACAGGCCCCTCTTCGCCACACGTAAGAGAAGAGCGAAAGAAATGGAGAACCAGCCCCAAACACCCCGTACTTGGTATTCCCAGGAGGTCACCCAACCAAGTACTAACCAAGACCAACCTGCGTGGCGGCCGAGATCTGACGAGATCGGGCGTGTACAGGTTGGCACGGCCGTAAGCCATTACAACAGTGTAGAATACAATGTACCCAACAAGGGCTCCATAGCGCTTAACCCTGTGACACCTGGACCGACCTGGCATTTTTCCCCCTGAAAAAAGCCCAAGTCCCTCAGATTCAGATTCAGATTCAGATTCAGACAACTTTATTGATCCCCGTGGGGCAATTCATATTTGCAGCTTCACCACAAGCAACAAAGACAAACAAACAACAAAACATCTCAACGACAGCACGGAAAATAAAAAGAGAAACACTCCATGTGATACAATCCAGCAATAAAAGTAAAAGTAAAAACAGACAACCAAGTGCAAAAGGCTACTTAAAATGACTACTGTCTGTGTTTAAAAGTCTGATAGCCGAGGGGACAAAAGATTTGGCGTAGCGGTTGGTCCTACTTGGTGGGACGTCATAACGGCGGCCAGAAGGCAACAGTGAAAGCCGCTGAGACAGAGCATGGAGGGGTTGATTAATGCTCGTCCCCTTCTTGACCACCTGGTCCGTCCAGAGAGAACATAGGTCTCTCTGTTTTACTCCAATTATTTTGGAGCACACTTTCACAATATACTGTAGGCTGTTCCTATCTTTAATAGACAGGCCACTGAACCAGCAGATAAAAGAAAAAGTTAGGAGGCTTTCAATAAAAGAACTATAAAAAGTGCTCAGGATCTTCGCACTAACATTAAAAGAGTTCAGCTTTCTTAGCAGGTAGATCCTCTGCTGACCTTTTTTAACAATAGACTCTGTATTTAGGTTGAACTTCAGTTTACAATCAAACACAGTTCCCAGGTATTTGTACGATTCAACAGTCTGGACGTCCTCATCGTGAATTACACTAGCTACACTGGCTTGATGATCGGGGTTGTTTCTGAAGTCAATTATCATGTCCTTAGTCTTAGAGACATTGAGGTCCAAGTAATTCTCATCACACCAATTCACAAAGTCGTGAAGTACAGGTCCATGATCAGTTTCGGAGCGCTGCAGTAGGGATACCAGGACAGTGTCATCTGAAAACTTAACCAGATGCCTTTGGTCATGAAGCGATCTGCAGCTGTCCGTGTACATAATAAATAAAAGGGGTACCAGAACAGCAGATCTGCATCCCCGGCAGACAACGGGTGCAACTGATCCGGACCAGCGTGTCCAGAACCAGTCCCGTTCCCTAACCACGCCGATCTGCCAACTCCAGGAGAAGGGGCAGACATGCGTGTTGATCTTAGACATGAAAAGAAGGCGCCACCCAGACATTCGGTGCGAACCGCGCCCGACGGCCCACCCCCAGGGCGTGAAACCCTTCTACGTATGTTCAGATCCATTCTGTCATCATCCCCCGATATGAACGAGAATCCGTCGACAACCACACAGGTCGTCGGAAGAGGAAAAACCCCCATCCCAGTTGCTTTATAAAAACGCTGTTTTAATCCCAAGCAACCAAGGCGCGCCAGTCAGTTGCTTAATGTCCAACAGAACATCCCGAACTAGCACTATGTGTGCGTCGGGTATATCCACATCAATAAATAGGCTATTTAGACCTTTCATTGAATCCCCAAGGCGCCCAGGGGAACGACAAGAGGGGTGAGATGCAACCAACTCCAACTCTCTATAATAATAAAGAAGAAGCATCAGCAGTATAAACCCAACTGCACAGCTGGGAGTAAAAACTGTTTACATTTTTACATCCAGTCACTCCTTTTGTCAAAGAGTATAGACCGAACTTCCCCAGAAGCCTTCCCACACGAGTCGCAGTTATGAAAAAGACATGTCAACTGTGAGTCACGTGACCAACTGACTCAAGTTTACACATAAAATCGAGCGTAGCAGACCCGTAAGCCCTACGCTCTAACCCGACACTTTAACACCACGAACCTTACGTAAAGATCTTAACTCATGGAAGCCGTCGCCATAGCAACGTATATGCTATGACGGGGGGGAACCCTGTACACGACTCCTGTTTGTAATAGGAGTCGTGTCAAGATAATAAAAACAAGTCGTGTGTGTGTGAATCCTACACCCGCTTTCTATGTCGTACATAGCAAAACACTGACAGAGAGTAACGGCCAAGCCGTGGAACGTGTGTGCACGAGTATTACTGCAACTAACACAACAGTGTTGTGGCTCAACATTACTTTGCTTAAGCAACGGAACATACCACCAGCTTCTACCTGCATGTGGAGCGTCAGGCTAATAGAACCTTTCTATGACTGAGTGTATGCTTGCAGACCTTACTTAATATCGTAACACAACACGACTCATCTCTCAATGTAATAATGCAGATTCACATTTCGCAACCCCATCATATGTATTAGTGAAGAAACACACAGTTTGTTTGGCCAATAATATAGTCCCCTTCTTTAGGGAACTATTTATTTATTTTTTACGGCACAAAATCATGAGGGGGCCGGGGAGGGTGTAGAGGGGACCACAGGGGGAAAAGTCACTTTAGCGGCGTCTGTCGCATCGAGCCGCTCGGGTTTTGCCACCCCGAGAAGCCCCAGAGGGACGGTAGTGGATCGGCTGCTGGTCAAGGCGTTCCCTACCGTCTCCTCCGGTCGTGGATGGGCCGGCGGCAGCAGAATCGCTGTCTCTCCTCCTGGCCTTCTTGGAGGGGCCAGCAGTGGCGGCGGAGGCAGTGGTAGGCACGGCGGAGGGAGCTCGACGTCGTGGAAGCCTTCTGACTCCACCGGCAAGGACGGGAGGCGGAAAATGGGGCTGGAGCACGGACCACTCCTCTGCCATCTCTCTGCACGTTGAGGTCATCAGCTGCAGGGCCTTCCCGAATAATCCAGCATCGGAGAGGTCGGCCGTCAGAAGAGGGGCTCTCTTCTTCTCCGGCACTCGAGCCTGCTCCAGCCAAAGGTGGCGCTGGGTCAGGGTGGCCAGGGCACGCATCTTCCCCGAGGCTATGGCCTGCACCTGGGTAAGATGCAGGACAGCTCCTGCCGCCTGGGTGATCTGATCGCATTTTACCTTGGTCAGACCCGTGCCGCCCGTCATTATCCCCGATACAAATCTAGCCAGGTGCGCGATGTTAGAAGCCGCAGCCAGCGATTGTGTACCAGCGATAAATGACCGGTCACCCCAATATGCCAATCGCCTAGCCGATCTTCCATGGAGAACCGGCTTGCATAATGGTTCCCACACCACATCCGGACAGAGGAAAGCGGCCATTGGCCTATCAAGCCGTGGCATGCCCTCTCTCATACCTTTGACCAACCCTGACACCCGCGTAACTGGTACGTAGGCGGGGGTAAGTCCCATGATGTGAGACACCGCCTGGCCCTGACGAACATAGGCCCCCATTGAGGGGAAAAATGGGTAGACAATGTCCACCCCTCTCACCGGGCGACGCTGCCAGAGATGACCTATGAGATCATCGGGGGCAGGAGCAGGCAATGGCTGCGGCAGCGGCACGCCGTTTGCAGCGGCAGCTACCGCCATGAGCTCGGGAAACAAAGCCCGCAGTTCCCCCTGCTGACTTTCCTCCACCGAACCCGCATCCATCACATGCAACAGGCTTCGACCAATTGAGGAGCCACAGTCTGATGTGGCTGATAGCAGGGCATCCTGCCGAAGAGGCCGAGGTGGTTCCCCGACATCCTCGAACAAGGCGCCCCAAGGAGACATTTCTCCCCCCTCCGGTGTTTCCTGGACAGGAGGGATACTCGCCTCCACAGGGCCTTAAAACAAGAATCCGTCCGACTCTTCCATGAAATCCTCAGTTTCCATCGGACATGCAGAGACCGACGCATCCTCGCTGGTCTCCAGCAATTGCCCAAACCCAGGCCGTTCACGTCTGCAGGCCACCATCTTGCGACATGAACGGGCAGACGCGAAAAGCTTGCCTCGCAAATCCTCCGGAACCAAAAGAACCGTCCGCTCAACAACGGACGATTCCTTGGAACCAGAGGAACCAGAGTCGAGATCATGCCACCGCC
The DNA here is from genome assembly GCF_963971535.1 of Notolepis coatsorum. Taxonomy (NCBI): domain Eukaryota; kingdom Metazoa; phylum Chordata; class Actinopteri; order Aulopiformes; family Paralepididae; genus Notolepis; species Notolepis coatsorum. The sequence continues at coordinate 64,198,491 of NC_140171.1, forward strand.
GGGGCGACGGCACCGATGCATAGGCTCCTCAGAGAGGCAAACTATCCATCGGCTGTCTCCTGGGCTGGGTCGGCAACCACGAAAGTGGCAGCAGCCCCGCACCAGTACGCACGACAGAGGCGGGAATGGAGAACCGCTGGTGAAGAGTGGGTCTACTCTCCGAAGTAGACATTATGACTTAGCTTTTTCCTTTTGAATAGTTATGAGAGAAGAAAAAACTAAGCACAATGTAAACACGTCTCAACTCTTTTCAACTAACAACACGTCAAGTGGGGATCTACCGAAGGCACTTCCTTGTGGTGAAAGCGAGGAGAGCAGGTGACCACACACCTGCTTATGAAGGTAAGCTAACGAGGGGTGTGGTTAGACGAATACTGGTTTTGATTTTTGATTTGATTTTATTAGGGATCCCCATTAGCTGGTGCGATAGCAACCAGCTAGTCTTCCTGGGGTCCACACACAAAAAAACACACAAAAACAATCACTATGGCAAAAAACTAAATTATTAAAGGCAGTACACACAATGCATAATGAACCTACTGTAACAATTAATATAGCTAAAATTACATTAGTGTAAAACAAAAACAAAAAATTACTTTACAGTGTTAAAAACAATTTAAAAACAATTTAAGATTCTTTTTAAAAGTGAATCTACTGTAAATGCAGCAGAGGTTCCGAGGCAGGCCATTCCACAGAGTTAATGCTCTAAAAATAAAAGATCTCCCCAGAGTGCTGGTTCTAGGACCTGGCAATTCAAGCTGCCCACTACTGGAACCTCTAGTGTAATGCTTGTGCACAGTATTACTAAAAACAATCTGATTATGTATAAAAACAGGAGTCTGGGATAAAGGTACATTGTGGAATTTTATTCAGTGCGCGTGCACATATGCGAGGATAGTGCATGAGTGACGCCGAGCGGAGCCACTATGTATACAGAACCATGGGTTCCTGCCTGACCTTTGGTTCCTAGCCTAAGTAAATAAAGCACAATTGAAATACTTAACTTAGCTGGTTTTCAGGCCCTAAATTCCATTTGGGAAGGGTTCGGTTTCCAAAAGCCATCTGTTTTAACTATTGCCTGCAGAAGGCTATTTTCAGTTTGGAATGTGTGCTCTGGCTGGGGGAAGGGTTGCTTTGCCAGAGACAGCTTAGAATACTTTGATCCATTCTGTTTACAACTTACAACAGCATTTCGTCCGGTATCATTTGTACAGTTCCTTGAGTTTTTACATGTTTCATTTTGATAATTCACGACATTCCACCCTTAGTGGGTTTCATAACCCACTATATAGCACCAATATGTTCTAAATTAAACATGTTAAACCATAATTACCATTTTTGCTAATATTTTTTTTTAATTAAAAAAATCCAAAAATTACACAAATCGAACTACCAAACCCATTTCCGTCTGTACAGTTACAAAATCATCATTCACTCTTTCCCACCCTCGTTAAACTCCTCCAATCACACACATTTATCAGTTATTAATATGACTTCAGACTAAGAAAGTTGTTCCTGTTTTTCCAAGAAACTACCCTTTCAATAACAGCTTTTTTGTTTAGACTATTTTATCCATGTTTTCTTAGCTTCAATGTGTCTGTTTTGTGTAATTGACTCTGCAAGAAAAGATTAATACATCACACCGAAAAGATTAACAATCTAAAAAATCAAGGGAGATTCAAACAAGCAAACATAAATAATTTTTCTCCTCGAAAAGACCACTGAGATCTCAATTATCATTAGCTTTCATCCCTGTCAGTTATCCCTGTTCAAAACTCCTGAGGTCATTACTGCTAAATCGTGTTGACCGTTGCTCCTTGTTGTATTTTGTGCTAACCACAGTTTCTTCTTTGTTGTGGCCAGTCTTGGTACTGCTCCGATTTTCCACAGAAGGAAACGATTTTCCCTCTGTCCTTTTTGCTTTTTTGGATTTGTTATTTACAAACACACAATGGATTGGAAGATCACATTTTGTGCTGTACTATTTTACTAGATCAAATATCTCAAGTTCAACACAACACTACATCCACCCTTGAGAGTGGAATAACCATTAATATCACTATCATACCTTGTTCCCAGACAGTCTCCTCGGTCCGGACAGCCAGCTCTAGACGAGGCCAATCACCAACAGATCTTATATGCATGGTAACAAACCACAGTCCCCTTAAACACACATCTTCCACGCACTCCGCCAGCCTTCAACAAGCCGGTGCAGAGTCCCCCATAAGCCAATTATCAACTACACACGTCTGCACCCTACATGAAAACTATTCGGCCAATGGCGACCAAAACCCACAGAGCTTACCTATTGGACAGAGAAACACGTTTTCCCAACACTCACCATACACAACAACGTGACACAACTCCCCAGATTCTACTTCTGGACTCCCAATGAGCGGAAAACAAAATCATGTACCAGCTCTCGTTCACCCTCCATGTTTCCAGCCCATTATATTAGACATTCCTACCAGTCCCGCTGTGTCACCACCACCTGCTATCCCTGACCGGCGAGAGATCCCTCCCAGCCAGTCAGTTCCTAAAAGAAAATTGAGAATATAAACAAAAACAAAGAAAATTGCAAAAAAACATTTTTTGAGTGCCTTCATGCAACACACCCATCAAACAGAATTAAACTATCATCTAGAGCAGACCTGGGCATTGTACGGCCCGGGATGATTCTGACCGGCCCGCGAAAGATTACATGATAATAAAAAAAAATTAAAAAAAAATTAAAAAATATATATTTTTTTAATATTTTTTTTTATTTTATTTTTTTACTTTTTTTTTTCATGTCAACGTTCACACGCACAGTATACGCTTAGGAGACATGCTCAGAAGATGTTGGTTCTCTTTGGATCCACCTACATATGTGAACAGACATTCTCAGTCATGACGTTTACCAAGTCCAGGTACAGATCCTCTCTCACTGATGAACATCTGGCAGCTGTGCTTCGCATCTCCACCTCAGACATGCAACCTGACTTTGATGGACTTGTTAAAGCTCAACAGAGACTGGATTTCTCACACTGAATGAAAAAAAATAACTGAAGAACACTAAAATGTGGAAATATAACTGTTTAATATAGGCATGTAAAGTAAAAAAGGCTACAAAACTGGGACACTTTTCTTTACACAGTTCAGTGACATGTCTTGTTTATTTTTGCTATAAGATGATGTGATGTCTTTAGAAAGCTAAGAAAATCCTTGTTTCAATAGTATATGAAACTCAAAATTCCCTTTGTTATTAATGTTTCACATTTTGTTTATCATTTTGGAAATAAATTCTATTTGAATAAATGATATTTTTGAAAGCTATAACCTCACCTTTTAATTGCCAAATAATAACATACACTCTTACCAGGGGTCAAAACAATGCCATTTACTGCTTTTTATATAGAAATAAAATGTATATTATGCATAATTGAGTTTGGAATTTTGGCCCGGCCCCCCAACATATTTTCAGTTGCTCATTCGGCCCCCCGGGAAAAATAATTGCCCACCCCTGATCTAGAGGCATAAATACCCCCGTAAAAACTAAGAAAGACAAATTTAAAATTTAAAAGAAATTAAATTATTTTTTATTTTTTATTTTTTTTAAGTCTCCTTGACCACCCTTGGATCAAGTATGTATAATCACTACTAAAATAGTCCTTTGTTATTACTCTGTCTAATATTAAAAATGTTCCATTGTTCCTGTTTTAAAACCACCATTTCGTTAGTACGATTAGCTCATGCAATTGCCAGTTACTTCATCCCTCTACAGCCCCAACTTACCCTTGTTAGTCTTCCAAACCGTTTTAGTACCTTGCACACATAATCTAAACATCTAACCTATCTATGTATCTTCTTCTCTATTGTTATTCTAATCAGTCGCATTTTTCATTTAACCTGTTCCACCCCACGGGGACGGTACCGACCCCTTTTTGACATTATTATCATATATTAATATTTTTATGAGTGATGCAATAAATTAACGTTTTTAAAATCAAACGTTTTCAAGTATTATTATCACTACTATGTCACAAATACATGTAGAATGTAAAACGTTAGGTTGGCAATAGTTTAGCAATAGGTTAAAAGTGAGTTTATATCATTTTAAGTTTTTATTTTTCAGTCGCGTTTTTGAAGCGGAAATGGAAATGTTGAACCATGGGAATTGTAGTTTTTTTTTGAAGATCGCCTCGCCAGCTATCTGCCAGTGTCGGAATTTCTCAAAACTACACTTCCGGTGGCCCGCTATGGTCATTCAAAGTTCGGCGTTCTGAAGGAATCATATCAATAATTGTTATGATTCGCGATAATAAGCTACAAAAGGTAACGTTTTTGACAAATATTGAAACGCAGTCAGTTTCTCCACACTATTGTAATCATGTAGGAATAATTAGATCTGAAATTAGTTACAGAATGATTACACTGTTAGAGAAATAAAAAAGTACAGTCGATTACATTAAATATCTGTATATGTTATTATGCATGCCTGGTGATACTATATCCAAATTGAACTCGGCCATTTGAAAGATACTATATGTATATATATATATAAATGTGCGAATTGGCTATAATAAGGTAATGTATACGCATGTATTCTATATTCTATAATAATATTTCAAATTGCATTGGTCCGGATGGGAGAATTCAGTACTGTATATACAAAACCTTCAATTTTATCATCTTCCCTTTATTAATTTCCTTAGATCTTTTATACACATGATCTCAAGAGGGTACTGAATTAGCTCAGTGGCAGTTTTTTAAGTTTGGTCATTATTATCATGGTTTTATTCACTGTCAAAGATGAAAAGAAAAATCATAATTCATATTTTCCTTTGTTTCATCCGAATTTAAGCAAGCCTAGTAATAGACACAATATTTCTGACACTGAGAATACATTCATTGAGGTCCATAGATGTTCCTTGATACCAAGAATATGCAAATAGCCCTTGTAGAAGTGGAGCAATATTCCATTTACAGAGGTATACATTTTATGCAGATTTTCAACTATTTTTCCCCGAGCATTATAGCTTCTCCTGTGCATTTCCTCCTCGTTCTTATTCAGCCTATGGCCTTTGCAGACACAACCTCTTTACACACTCCCTCTGAAAATGTCCCAACATTCCGCATGGCCAGCATGTCTGTCCTCTGATGGACTCTTTCTGAGCCCGCCACCCTTTGCCACATGATCGGGCGTTGTGTCTCAGTTCACCACAACTCCAGCAGTCTTTTGGCTGGTATCCCACAGCTCCCGACAGGTCCACCCTTCTCCGGTCCTCTGGTTGCATGTCCTGTTGTCTGGAGGAGAGAGGTGCATACCTGTTCTTTCCAGCCGCCGCTCCTTGGGCCTTTTGTTGTTGGGAGGGGCCTGGAAACCCACCCCTCCTGCGGCTGTCATCATTCCCTCGCTGCTCCGCTCCCCGTTCAGGTAACAGAGCAAGTGACTTCTCTTGTTCACTGAGTCCTTGTTCTGCAGTACGAAACATAACTTCCAAAATTACATCACTCATGATCTCAGTCTGTTCTGCCAGCTCTTGTTCTAGCATCTCCCTCTCGCATGTGACTTGGTCAACCGCCAGCTGCTTCTCCACCAGTTTTCTACGGACTGTCTCATGTCTTTCGGACACTTCCGCGAATGCTCTCTGTCTTTCTGGAGAGAGGCACGTCATCCTCTCTTCCTCCACCCTGGCCCTCGCTGGCTGGCTCCTCGTCACCGGCCCACGCCTCTCATCCTGGCTCTGGTGTGGGGGGACGTCTGGACAAGGGAAACTGGTGGGCTGTGGAAACTGTTCGTGTATATTCCCATACCTGCTGTCGGTCTCTGTTCCAGCCGTACGGCCAGAGTGGACTTCGTGGGACTGCTGTAACAACGCTGCTTTCCTTCGTCGCTTTCTTTGTCCCTTGGTTAAATCGCAGTCACCTGCAATGGACACTCCATCGTGGATCGGTTCTGGTTGGAGTAAAACCGTTGTCTCTGGTTCTCTCTCCTCTAAGACCTCCTGTATTGGAATCAAAGTCATTATTTCCAGTCCCTCTGTCATACTGGTCACCTGAGGAAATTCCATCACATCCAACTCAATCAGATTAACTTCAGGTATCAATCTTTCTATGGGCGTGTCTGCAAAGGCTGTCAGCCTGCTGCCATTATCGGCATTATTTATTTTCATCGCGCTTCGTGCTTTCTTTTTCTGTTTTTTGATTTGGCTATGTAGCCTATAACGACCTCCTTTCCTATACTTAAATACAAGGTTTTGTAAAGGCCTGAATATCTTTGGCCATTGCTTCTTCACTTCTATTGTGACATCTCCAGTTATTGAAATAGACAGATTGTCTACTTTTGCTATTGTTATTGCATCTAAACCTTCAGTTGCTCCTATCAATGTTCCACTAAGGTGAACCTGCTGTGTCTCCGACATTCTCTCCACTTTCAAACACTCCTGCAATTACCGTTTGGAAAAACAAGTTTCTCTGTGTCTAAAACTATTTTTAACAACTTGAGTTAAAAATCACTCACACTTCCTGATTTTTACCGGTGCAGACAGGGATTGATAAATGGCTTATCATTCATACTTATACCAAGGCTTATATAGCCATTATTCCCCAGTTGGTATTGAAATCGTCAGAGCCCCACCTGTCCTCGCCGAGCCTGTGCAGAAAGAAAGAAAAAACAACACTTAATCTCAGTGGCATTTCCCTTTTCATTTCCTCAATATGTTACGCATTGGAAATGTCGGGCATCTCTATACTAATATTTCTAGAGAGATTTGGTGTGATTTATTTGAATATAACGATACGGCCTTAGCTTTGTTTATGTCCGTTCGTCCAACCGGAAAACTGGAGGTTCCAATCTCTTGTGTGTTCCTTTCACATGATTCTCTGGGGAATACAAACATTAGTCCCACACAGCCTATCAATTGTCTAACAATCTTGGTAAACCTGGTCCTTCATCTGTTCCAATTTCTTTTTGCCTTGATGAATTTTTTTTCATTCTGATCTTATTTCATACTTTAAATGACACCTCAGCGTATTAACTAAGTAAATGTAATATTAACTTCACCACTTGCTTTCTACTATGGAAATCAAAAATTATACTTCTTCCTACATTTCTTTCCACATTTACATCTCAACCTCTCATCACATTCTTCATACAACATCATTTTTATTTATACATTAACACATTCTCCCCCTTACAACACCAAACATCTTGGTGTTGAATCCTCCGCCAACTGCTACCAAGGGAAAAATAAATTTTCAGTGACTTATATCACTAAACCCTTGACCGTCATATAGCCCAGTTGTCCATGTGATTAAACTCATAGACCCCAGCACTATACCTACAGCAATATCCGTACAGATCCTTGATTTCACAAAGACCCGCCATTTCTCAGCCCACAGCGTTTTCCCTACAGTTTCGAACCCGAACGAAAACACCCCAAGCCCCTATTTCAAGGAATATTACAACTTGCCCCACCATTAACCGTACCTAGACAGGCCAGCGCCCATCTGGCAACTACTCCACATACATAATAACTACGCAGTTCAAAACAAACATCCAACCAATAACACACAACAAGACGCAAAGCCAACCCTGTTTCCAAGGACCCTGACAGGAGGGGGAGATAGGGGACCGTCCACATGAAAAATATATATATCCCATTCCCACTCCTCAACTAATCCAAACAAAACCATAACAAACCCTCCTGGACTCCTTACCCCCAGTCTAAACATACACGCCACACTCAAGGCTGAATATTACCCTCAGGGCCAGTCAGGGAGATGGAAGGACCTCTAAATGGGAAAAAAAACATCCTAAACCCCACTTAGCAGTCCACCACCTAAACTAGAAATGTCAGCAACATACCCATAACTATCCGAAAGGCATGCATTGGAGGGGGGGGGGGAGTCACATGGAGAAGGGGCTAGAGACACACGGAGGAGGGGAGAGCGACACAAGGAGTGACAAAGGGGGGAGAGGCGGGGGACGGAGGGAGGGGGAGAGGGATGGAGGGGGGGAGACGGAGGGAGGGGGAGAGAGAGAGGGATAGAGGAGGGGGGGGGGAGGGAGGAGGGGAGCCTCCCTAATGAACATTATTATTATCAAAACTTTAGAATTAACTAGCAGACCTTACCGTATCGCCTGGTCCAATTAACCCACAGGGCTTTAAACTACTAACAGCATCTGCTGCATAACTGTAACTTAAAGCAACTAAAGGTCTGTGCATGGAGTTCCTAAAAGCTAATATTTCTTTAAGCCTTACCGTAAAGGCATTCTAACTTGAATTAAACACCTTTGAAAACCTGGTAGCTCAACAGAGTCAAGCAGGGAGAGAGGGATAGAGAGGAAACAAAGGGAGGGGGAGATACCGGGAGGGAGGGAGGGAGAGAGGGATGGAGGGAGAGAGGGATGGAGGGAGGGAGGGAGGGAGGGAGGGAGAGAGGGATGGAGGGAGGGAGGGAGGGAGGGAGGGAGGGAGGGAGGGAGGGAGGGAGGGAGGGAGGGAGGGAGGGAGGGAGGGAGGGAGGGAGGGAGGGAGGGAGGGAGGGAGGGAGGGAGGGACAGAAGGATTGTGGGAGAGAGTGGGAGGGAGGAGGGGGGAGAGACATAAAGAAGAGGGGAGAGTGGGATGGAGGAGGGGGTAGAGACATAAGGAAGAGGGGAGAGAGAGGGAGAGAGGGAGGGAAGGACAGACAGAAGGAGAGAGAGAGAGAGAGAGAGAGAGAGTGGGAGGGAGGAAGGGGGAGAGACATAGGGGAGAGAGAGGGAGAGTGGGAGGGAGGAGGGGGTAGAGACATAAGGAAGAGGGGAGAGAGGGAGGGAAGGACAGACAGAAGGAGAGAGAGAGAGAGGGAGAGGGAGGGAGGAGGGGGGAGAGACATACAGAAGGAAGAGGGGAGGGGGGGGTTCACGCAGCCTCCCGTCACAGCACACAACGTCGCTGTTCACTCCAACTCATCTTGTCCAACACCGCCCCTTATAGCCTTTCACTGTCCATTGAACCTCATAAAAGCCCAACCACCAACCTCATCAACCATCTCCCTTGTACTGACGGCCCCGTGGTGCGCATGCGCAAACCGACACACACCTCCACACGTTCCAACCATACTAGTCACCCCATAAGCTGCCTATTATTGGAATAAACCATCCAGTAAAGTTACAAACAAACCCACACCGCTTTGACCCTTTTAACCTCCTTCCAGTTAAGAGTACCCTCCTCCCGTTCGGATGCACTCCTTCCCCTACTTAGATGCACCTCTCCCCATAAGGTTTAGGTAGTCCGTTACGACGGAACAACCAGCTCCTTTCTTAGGGCTGCCTTGTCCGACGCCGGCCCCTCTCCCCCAACAGAGATGCAGGTCCGGTGGTAAGGTCTCCTCTCATGAACGGAAGAAGTCCCCTTATTTTACCTTCAGGTGCAGTTTTAGGCTGGGTCCCTTTCCAATCTTAGGAGTGACAGTCCAGATTCCTCTGAATCGACACCCCTTACCCCTCTGCTTCCCAGTGGTTCTTTTCAAACCTGCTGATCACAGAAGCACAACTCGCCTACTAACGCATTCGGTTTCGGCTTACTGTGGCCTGACTGTACATTGAGCCAGACGCATTTATGCCAATAGGGTCATAATGCTCTCTGACCGGCCGGTGACGCAGTCGATAGAGATCTCATAGTCCATCATCAAGTCAGGACCCCAAGCGGCTAATTGTCCGTAGTCCCTATCAGCCACTCAGTTTTGAAACCTACGGTCTGATCTCCATCCCACTTGCTAAGGGTATGGAAACTTTGACCGTTTTCACCAGCCTGGCCTGTTCACAGCAGGTACTGTGCCCCCTCCGGTGCACTGCCCTACTTCTAGGTGTGGACCATCGTCCACGTACCACCCAGTGCCCACACTTACTTACGTGCGATGTTTCCTGGGCAGACTAGACGGTAACACAGTAAGATGTTGATCATCTTGCCAGACACGGGGGCCATTCAGTCTCTCCCCAGAGACTATAGTGGTTGTTTAACGTGTCCAGGGAATCTTCCGATTCCACTGCCGCCTGCTGCGGACTAGAGGTTCGGGTGCCTACCCCCTTCCTAATCCGCCTCGTTCCTACCCCACCAGTGCCATCATACTGGGCCCACAACAGATATTGATAACTAAATGTATATACATTCGTCCTTCAAAACGGGAAAAAATCGATAAAAAGAACTACAAATTTTCCAAGATGGTCGCCCCACAAAAATGAAAAAAACGATAAAAACTACAAACTTTCTAAAATGGCCGCCAAAATGGCCGCTACGGCTCCCTGCTTACATGTGAAGGAGAGGTGTAAAAACCTAAGAGGCAACACCGCCCCCTGCTGTAATGTTCGTACATCACCTCTATTGTATTACAGTACTCACAACGTCCTGCAGGAGGCGCCCTCACCCTCCTACAACAAGTGCGTCATCACGCAGCACATCACCACACGACGTCAAACCGACGTGCTTACCCAACAAAAACCCCAACCCCCAGAATCCTCCACGGGAGTTTCGTCATGTTTACAAACACAAGATCTCGTCGTCAGCCACCAAAGTAGCATCACGCGATATTTACCGAGTTTCATCATGCTACATTGTTAGCACAGGTAGCTTAGCATATTAGCTTTGTTAGCTTCCCACTGCTAGCTCCGTTAGCTTAGTACTGCTAGCTCAATTAGCTTAGCTCAATCATGTTATCGCCCGCTTAGCCTAGCATGGCTAGTTAGCTTAGCTTAGCATCCATAACAACGTCTCCTATACGGCCCATTATCCCGTTGTTTCAAGTGGCACCACAGTTATACCCTGCATCATAACTTTAATCTCATTTAGCGCTAGTTTACAGCTCATATATTATCATCTTTATATTAGTTCGCCCGCCCGTTTGGCCCCACCTAGCCGAAATACACAGCATCTTAAATCCAACGCTCCCAAAGCCCCCTCCGACCAGACGTTTCTAGTGACGTCATCAGTTCCCAAAAGATCGCTTCTTTTGAGTCCTAATACATTCAATTACGACCTTAATACCACCGATTTAAAAAATGTCAACGAACACCACACATCATTTTGGCCCCATCACACTCGCCATTCACTCAATATACTTGATATCGCAATGCAGCGTCCATATTTAATCCTGCTTGTCCTTGCGACTAATCAACAAGCTAACCTTTGCTGCGTTCTACCAGCCCTTGAAAAAACGAACAGTCCTTATAACGGACAGTATTATGGTTTCTCCGCGGCCGTTTTGGTCACTAGTGTTCACAAAAATACCCTTTTCACCTCGGCATTCACTCATAACCACTAACAGACACTCATCAAACATATATACTTAGCAAAACACATTGTCCTATTTATAAACATACCATTCACTTGGCCACAATCCGTCCTCAGTGCATTTTCCTAACCGAAACATCGCCCGTTTCACACAATTCTTCCCTATGGCCTAATCACAAGCGCAGTTCCTTCATTCAATTTCAGCAAGTGCTTTATATATCTACCAAGTTATTGAAAATCCGTCTTGCTATTCCCGAGAAACCCGCTCCATTCATGTAAAGTAGCTCTGGGAGAGTTCATTTGTAGAGCCTCCTGTCGGCTTGAATCTGAGGTTTTTGTGGCCAAATAGTGCTCTCCGTTTAACCACAATTTCCCTATTTCCTACGTTATCTCTCCTCCACAAGCTCAATATTTCTCAGATTTGGACAATGGCAAATTTGAGCCTAAATGATGTCGGATTGCGTTTTGACAGCTTGCGTATGAAACATCTCCCAACGTTAATTGCCTAGCGCACCGATTCTAAGCAAGCTCCTTTCCGTTAAGCAAACTGGCACAAATTTCTATCCCTCGGCTGTGTGCGATCTGAACTAAATACAGACAACTTTAACCTCTCTTACTGGTAGTTCAAGTTTCAAGTTCAAGTTTCATTAATAGTTGTCATACAGAAGTACAGAATACTTTCATACAAAATGCTTCTTACTGTTACGCTCTAGAGACTGTGCTAGACAAGATAGTATCAAATAACATAGTATAGCATGTAATTTAGAAGTAGAAAATGAGGTCACAGTGTTCAGTATAGACATATGTACAATGTTCGATGCAGAATAGACGTAACTGAGTTACCATATAATATACAATACTATTCAGTGTACTAATGTACAGTACTATATATTGCAAAGCAGAAATGGGATGAGGTACAATTTAGGTACAATTTACAGTAAGGTGTACGAGTTGTAGTGCAATCCTTCATCAATAAATATAAAGTGTGGGGAGTGGGTGCTACAGTGTGTTTGTTTAAAGTGGGTGTGTGCTATAAAGTGTGTGGAGTGGGTGCTACAGTGTGTTTGTTTAAAGTGAGTGTGTGCGTGTGGATGTGTGTGCTATGTGCGTTTGGTGGTTGTTGTTGTGTAGTGTTCATTGTTCATTTAGCAGCCTGATGGCCTGGGGATAGAAGCTTCTTCTGAGTCTTTCTGTGCTCGCCTTGAGACTCCGGTATCGCTTGCCTGACCGCAGCAGTTCAAAGAGGCAGTTGTTCGGGTGACTGGAGTCTTTAATGATTCTCTTAGCCTTGCCCTTGCTACGCTTGTTGTAAATGTTCTGGAGGGTGGGGAGCCCCCCTCCAATTGTGCGTTCGGCTGAACGTGTCACTCTTTGTAGTCTGCTTCGGTCTTGTGCAATGCTATTCCCAAACCAGGAGGTGATGTTGCCAGTCAAGATGCTCTCTATTGTACATGAGTAGAAGTTCTTAAGGATCTTCTGACTGACTAGGAACTTCCTTAGGCGCCTGAGGAAGTAGAGGCGTTGTCGTGCCTTCTTCACAACACTGTCAATGTGTGTGGTCCATGTCAATTCCTCGGATATGTAGGCTCCGAGGTACTTAAAGCTGTTGACTCTCTCAACCGGTGCCCCGTCGATGCTGAGGGGGCTGTAGTCCTTGACCCCCGACCTCCTGAAGTCCACAATCATCTGCTTGTTTTGCTGACGTTCAGGGAGAGGCTGTTTTCCTGGCACCATCCCGCCAGGACCTTGACCTCTTCCAGGTAGGCCCTCTCGTCGTTGGCAGAGATCAGGCCCACCACCACTGTGTCGTCAGCAAATTTGATGATTGTATTGCTACTCCGCTGAGCCACACAGTCGTGTGTGTACAGGGAGTAGAGGAGGGGACTCAGAACACAGCCCTGGGGGGCCCCTATGTTGAGGGTGATGGATGAGGAGGTGCAGTTGCCTGCTCTCACCACCTGGGGTCTGCCAGTCAGGAAGTCCAAGACCCACTGGCAGATGTCATAGTTCAAGCCCAGGTCCCTGAGCTTGGCTATGAGTATGGAGGGGACTATGGTATTGAATGCCGAGCTGTAGTCGATGAATAGCATTCTCACATAGTTCCCCTGCCTCTTGTCCAGGTGTGATGCTGCTGTGTGCAGCACATGGGCTATGGCGTCCTCCGTGGACCTGTTGGGGCGGTATGCAAATTGCAGGGGGTCCATGTTGATGGGGAGGGAGGAGCAGATGTAGCCCTTTACTAGCTTCTCAAAGCACTTCATGGCTATGGAGGTGAGAGCTACAGGGCGGTAGTCGTTGAGGCAAGCAGGCTTGGATTTTTTGGGTACAGGGATAATAGTGGACTTCTTCAGGCAGGTGGGGATGACAGCCTGTTCTAAGGACAGGTTAAATATGTCAGTGAATACTGGGGCCAGTTGGTCGGCACAGACTTTTAGGACGCGGCCGGGGATGCCGTCCAGACCTGCTGCCTTCCTGATATTCACTTTTTTAAAGGTCCGCCTCACCTCATGCTCTGTTACCCTGAACACTGAGTCTCCATCAGCAGCAGACCCCCCCCCCCCCCCCATTGCCGTGGCTTGTGGGCTGGTGTTGTTATTACCAGCATCAAACCTCGCATAGAAGGTATTGAGGTCATTTGCTAAGGAGATGTCACATTATTGTTCGACGAAGGGCTTGTAAAATCCATAATGGTACTCTCGTTCCTCCATCAGCCGTTTCCCAGAGCGGGGCTCGGTTTTGACGAGTGAAAACAGCGCCTCATTTAACCCGTTCATCAACCAAAAATGCCACTTACCCGACCCTCAATTGTTCCCTGAACAATTCCCTATTTATAGCGTTCCTAGTCTATAAATTCGTCACTCCTCCTGCAGCTCTGTACCGTACACTCGATTGCGCGCCCCTCCTTAATTCCCTATTCTATCAAGTGCTGCGTCGGCACGGCCGAGACCAGAGCCAGGTTGTGAATTCTGGTCTCTGGCGTCTTCCGACACAACACATTTGTGGTCTAGCCCGGCATTTACATCTACTCATACAGTAGAAGCCCTTAGAAGTCAGGCATTTACTGCTACTCTGCCACTACTTCACCACTCTGATTTTGTGACTCCTATTGTTCTCGGGCCAGATTTCACACCTCCACGGCTGGGGAGATTTTCATCTTACATTTTTATTCGTCCCAAATGTCCCAGCCCCATCCGATTTCTTAGATTTTTTCACTGTTTATTTATCATACATTGCAACACTAATATATGGTCAGTATGCCAAGTCAGACTGCCCATATAAAAATTATCTTGGGGGTCTGAGGGCAGTAGCCCCCGACCCCCTCCCTGGGGAAGCACTTAAATTAAGTACCAGCCCCCGAAAATTAACACCTGAGTGAGTTCTAAAGTGACATTGGAGTGGTAGATGAGTGGCAGTGGGGACGTGATTCTCGAGGGCTTCTACTGTAGCACCCCCTGTTCAAAAACTGCTCGACCTCCACAAATTCAGATGCCCCATCTTTTACTCACCTATAAAACCCGCTGTCCTTGGCTGGTGAGGTGAAGGATCAACAGTCGTAAAGGCATCGATGCGGGAGAGAACCTCTCGGTCTCTTTGAGAAGTAGCTTTCGTCGTCTTCAACCGGCTTTGGTCGAATACAGCACGGGTCACGGACCATTTGAAGTATTCTTCATTCATTATCTATAGTCTCTGTGATCGTATAGTTTGTATTTACCCTTCTACTCTCCATTGTTTGCATTTCAAGTGTTCGGTTGTAGGAAGGAAGCGCAGAAGAGGTGGTTTGAATAAAGCAAGCTGTGGTGTTTATTCCATTCTTAATAAACACAACTATGAATCAAACAAGTACAGGATCTTCTTCTTATATCTAATCATCTCTTTGGTGTGGCAGTTGGTCCATGATCTGATAGGCTGATGCCCTCAGACTCGTTCTCCGGTGTGGTTCTGGTTGCCAAAGCAACCCTGATTGTCCGTGATTCTCAGTGCTCAGGGCCGGGAGCGCTTGATTCGTCCCCTCTCTGTGGATCCCTGCGGTCTTTTCTGTTCTGTCTCCGTCGGTGGGTGTCTCTGTGTGTCTGAGCGCTCGAGAGTCCTTCTCCATCAGCTTCCTGCAGTATTTAAAAGAGAAATCCCCTCCCATTTTCCCTGCCCGTCAGGTGACGTCACTCCAGAGCCCCTGCTTCCCTATTGGCTAAATTACTTCTAGAAGATCCCTTTTGAGTGATACGTCTTCCTGGTCTGGTGAAACGGAGTTTACAGGGTGACCCTGACGCAGTCTATAACGGGGAGAATCCTACTGTCTATTAGCCGTTCTATTTCCATTACCTTATTGGGACGTTTCTACAGTTCTTCTCTCCTTGAACAGAGAATTGCATCTGTCCTTCAACAGAAATGGTATACTGGCTTCTTGATTTAACCGATAAGGAGTCCTGTGTCATGGTTTTCTTATCCTTATTATTTAAGAGTTATTCTTTATTTTGACTAGTTTTCCTAATCGTTTTT